>NC_092710.1:4702218-4849718 GCF_047496885.1 Scyliorhinus torazame | reverse complement strand
CGAGAGCGAGAGAGAGAGAGACAGTGAGAGAGAGACAGTGAGAGAGAGAGCGAGAGACATTCACTCCCTCCACCACAGCCCGAGTGTTTCATGTGCAAGATGCCCTGCAGAAACTCACCGAGTCTCCTTCGGGAGCACTGTCCAAACGCACCGCGTCGACAATCTAGCAGAATCGTATTCCAGCACAATCTAACCTCAGGGCCCGGCATATCCCCCACTCTACCATCACCACCCAGCCAGGGGATCAACCCTGGTTCAGTGGACACTGCAGGAGAGCCGGGAGCAACATCAGGCAGACCGAAACAATGAGGTGTTGTCCTGGTGAAGCTAAACCACAGGGGTACTTGTGCTCCAATCAACATAGGCAGCAAGGAATAGACAGAACGAAGCGATTCCACAACAAATGCATCAGATCGAAGCCCGGCCACTTCCAGCAGTGACTGGCGGGGGACAATTAAACAACTCACTGGAGGAGGAGGCTCCACAAATATCCCCATCCTCAATGCTGGAGGAGCCCAGCACATCTGTGCAAAAGACCAGGCCGAGGCATTCGCAACAATCTCCAGGCAGACGTGCCGAGTGGATGATCCGTCTCGGTCTCCTCCGGAGGTCCCCAGCATCACAGACGTCAGTCTTCAGCCAATACGAGTCACTCAGCGTGGTATCAGGAAACGGCTGGACACTGGACACTGCAAAGACTGTGGGCCCCGACAATATCCCGGCAATAGTACTGAAGACCTGTGCTCCAGAACTTGCCGCACCCCCTAGCCAAGCTGTTCCAGTGCAGCTACAACACTGGCATCTCCCCGGCAATGTGGAAAATTGCCCAGGTGTGTCCTGTACACGAGAAACAGGACAAATCCAACCCAGCCAATTACTGCCCCCCGATCAGTCTCCTCTCCATCATCAGCTAAGTGATGGAAGGAGTTATCAACAGTGCGGCACTTACTCAGCAATAACCTGCTCACGGACGCTCAGTTTTGGTTCCGCCGGGGTCACTCAGCTCCTGACCTCAGTACAGCCTTGGTTCAAACATGGACACAAGAGCTGAATGCCAGAGGTGAGGTGGGAGTGACTGCCCTGCACATCAAGGCAGCGTTTGACCGAGTCTGGCATCAAGGAGCCCGAGCTAAACGGGAGACACTGGGAATCGGGGGGAAAACTCTCCGCTGGTTGGGGCATTCCCGGCACAAAGGAAGATGGTTGTGGTGGTTGGAGGTCAATCATCTCAGCTCCAGGACATCACTGCGGGAGTTCCTCAGGGGAGTGTCCCAGGCTCCCAACCATCTTCAGCTGCTTCATCAGCGACCTCCCTTCCATCAGAAGGTCAGAGGTGGGGGTGTTTGCGGACGACCGCGCGATGTTCTGGACCATTCGCGTCTCCTCAGATAGCGAAGCAGTCCCTGTCCAAATGCAGCGAGACCCGGACAATATCCAGGCTCGGGGGCTGGCAAGTGGCAAGTTCCATTCGCGCCGCACACGTGCCCGGCAACGACCGTCTCCGACAAGAGAGGATCTAACCCCCGGCCCTTGACATATGGTAGTGCAGTGGTTAGCACCGTTGCCTCACAGCTCCAGGGTCCCGGGTTCGATTCCCGGCTCGGGTCACTGTCTGTGCGGAGTCTGCACGTTCTCCCCGTGTCTGCGTGGGGTTTCCTCCGGGTGCTCCGGTTTCCTCCCACAAGTCCCGAAAGACGGGCTTGTTAGGTAATTTGGACATTCTGAATTCTCCCTCTGTGTACCCGAACAGGCGCCGGAATGTGGAGACTAGGGGATTTTCACAGTAACTTCATTACAGTGTTACAGCCTACTTGTGACAATAATAAAGATTATTATTAAATAACTATAAAATGCCTTCTTATTGATTGTAATGTCCCTTGCAAACATCTTTTCATAATCCCTTTTAGTCGCTCTTATCAGCTGTTTTGTGACCCTCTCCCGGTCCTCTATCCATCCCATTCGTCCAGGCCTGTGCGTGTTTTGCATTTATATCTTGCTAAATGTTTCTTTAAATATTACTCAATGATCCCATTATCAGATCTTCCCGGTTCACCGTTGTCAGTGTCTCTCTCTTCCCGTTCAAGTCGGCCTTACCCACGTCTAAAATTCTAGAGTCTGAATGGTGCGTTTCACTTCCAAACGCTACGCCGTAACGTTGTGATCACTGTTTGCTAAATGTCCGTGCGCAGTTAGGCTGTTGACTAAACTGGGGTCATCACTCAAGAGCTCGATCTGACATTGCCTGATGCCTTGTTGCATCCAGAATGAATGAAAATGAAATGAAAATCGCTTATTGTCACAAGTAGGCTTCAATGAAAAGCCCCTAGTCGCCACATTCCGGCGCCTGCTCGGGGAGGAACATATTGTTGCAGGAAACTATCCTGGACACATTCCAGAAATTCGGTACCTTTCCCACACTTGTCTGTCTCTCCCACTCTAGGTGTAAATCCCTCATTAATACACTGCTAATTTCTGCATTGATACAATCTGGCACCTCAGAGCTGCGACCAGGGGATTGATACACAACTCATTCTAGTTTTACATCCGTATCAGTTCCACCTATAGGGTGTCCACTGGCTGATTGTCCCTCAGTATATCCTCCCTCACCATTGAGGTGATAGTATTTCTAAGCAGTAAAGTTACTCCACTCTCTCTGCCATGTTCCCTGTCCCTCCTGTAAACTTTATCACCAGGAATAATTAGATCCCATTCTCGGAACATCCTGCAGCCATGTCTCTGTAATCGCTACCACATCATCATCTTCAATTTGCAATAGAGCCTCCAGCTCACCAAGTTTATTCCTCACACTCTGTGTATTTGCCTACAGAACTCTTAATTGGGCAATTTCCCCAGACGTTCCCCCCCCCCAGGACTGCCAATTTATTTGCTTTCTGAATAACCAGCAAACTCTTTGCCATTTTGCCGCTAGCTACAGTTCCTGAAGTTGGGTTCCTGATTATTTCTTTAGTCTCTGACCTGCTGCTTGTTCCAGGAAACTGAAATGACTGCCCCTGGGAGCCTTCCCTGCCCTCGCATTCGCTGGGTTACAGTCTTTGTGACAGCGAGATAGTGAGAGAGGGAGAGACAGGGAGAGAGACAGAGAGAGAGAGAGACAGCGAGAGAGAGAGAGAGACAGAGCGACAGTGAGCGAGAGAGACAGGGGGAGAGAGAGACAGCGAGAGAGAGAGACAGGGGGAGAGTGAGAGAGAGAGACGGGGGAGAGACAGTGAGACAGAGAGACAGTGAGAGAGAGAGACAGGGGGAGAGAGAGGCAGGGGGAGAGAGAGGCAGACAGGGAGAGAGAGGCAGACAGGGAGAGAGACAGCGAGAGAGAGAGACAGTGCGAGAGAGAGACAGAGAGACAGTGAGAGAGAGACAGGGGAGAGAGAGAGACAGCGAGCGAGAGAGAGACAGGGGAGAGAGAGCGACAGCGAGCGAGAGAGAGACAGCAAGAGAGAGAGAGACACAGGGAGAGAGAGACAGGGAGAGAGAGAGACTGAGAGACAGTGAGAGAGAGAGACAGAGAGACACAGTGAGAGCGAGAGAGAGAGTGCGAGAAAGACACAGGGAGAGAGACAGTGAGAGAGCGAGAGAGAGAGACAGAGAGAGAGACAGAGGGAGTGGGACAGGGAGAGAGAGTAAGTGAGAGAGAGAGGCAGTGAGAGAGAGACAAAGAGAGAAAGACAGCGTGAGAGAGAGAGACAGTGTGAGAGGCACACAGGGAGTGGGACACAGAGAGAGCGAGACAGCAATTGAGACAGAAAAAGAGAGAGAGATCTGGAGCGACAGTGAGAGAGAGAGACAGGGGGGGGAGAGAGACAGCGAGCGAGAGAGAGACAGAGTGACAGTGAGAGAGGCACACAGGGAGTGGGACAGAGAGAGAGAGAGACGGTGAGAGAGAGAGAGAGACAGAGTGACAGTGAGAGAAAGACAGAAAAAGAGAGAGACAGACAGTAAAAGAGAGAGAGAGGGAGACAGCAAGAGAGGCAGTGAGAAAGAGAGGGACAGCAAGGGAGGGAGAGACACAGAGAGAGAGACAGTGAGAGAGAGAGACAACAATTGAGACAGAAAAAGAGAGAGAGAGAGACCAGGAGAGAAAGACAGAAAAAGAGAGAGACAGACAGACAGAAAAAGAGAGAGAGACAGCGAGTGAGACAGTGAGAAAGAGGGGGACAGCAAGGGAGAGAGAGAGAGAAAGACCAAAATGTGACATTATGTTAGATGTACAGAACAGTAAGGATTAATCGTATGACCAAATCAACCACTAGAGAGAGCTAGATGTACAACTATATAAGACATTGATGCTAAGCCTTGTGGGTGAGAGGTTGAGGAGGAAGCTAGAGGACAGACTGAAGGAAAGATAGTGTGAGTGAGAGCAGATCATAGTTAATGTAATAATAAGATTATATGTTTATTATCAACTCTTTATTATCCAGGAGTAAGTGTTGAATCCAATTAAGTCGTGTAAATAAATATTTAGCATTGTTGAATAAAAAAGTTATTTGTGATCTTTGTGAACACTACGCCAACCATCCTAGGATTAGAACCACAACGAACACCACATGGTACCAGGAGTATTTTTTCTACAAATAATAAGCAGTTAGATTAGACAGGTTAGCTTTAAGAAGATTGAAGAAAGCACTCACCCCGCTACACCGATCAAATAAATCTACACATACGAGGATTGAAAGATGGAGTCTGAAGAAACCTGACTACTTCAAAACAAACGGTAAACTATGTCAAAACTGGACATTCTTCAAACAGCAGTTTGAAGTTTTCCTATCTGCCTCCACGCTAGAAAATGCTTCCGATCAGAGGAAAATAGCGCTTCTTCTTAATTTGGCTGGAACGCAAGCATTAGAGTTGTATAACTCCCTTGAATTTGCTGAAGATGAGGATAAAGTGGAGTATAACACGGGGCTACGGACGTTCGATGCTCACTGCTGGCGGCCATCTTGAGAGTGACATCACAAGCGTGATGTTGTGCTCGCGCTGTGGCCACGCCCATAGGAAGATTCAGAGTGTACAGACTGAAGAAAAAAGATAAAATATCTTCGGTGATAACGATGACCCCTCCCTCTGCGCACTGAAGGATACTGTCATAGTTGGTGCAATTACAAGGATTAATGCACCGGATTGTGATAACAAACCAGTCAACCGTTTTCAAAATTTATTAACGAGTGGAGTGTACTATCTGAGCTAAATGGGAATGATAGTCCATTTCAGATAGATCCAGGAGCGCACGCAAATTTAATAATCAAAAAGAATTTAAGGCAAGCATACAGTACACCGCAAATACAGGAAACGACCCATCGGCAGACTGACTATATTGGAAATACCACAGCCACGAGAGCTGTCTCATTGGTTGGTATGGCGATATCAAAATGCCAATCGACTTTAAAAAGGGGGAAGATGATAAATCATCGCTAGTTGGAGTGGATGCTCGCGATAAATTAAACTTGGTTCAAAGGATCCACACCACCAATAATTCGAAAGTCACGCTTAAGTGGATGAGCAGAGAGATCTTGGTGACCATGTACGTAGATCCCTGAAAGGTGCCACCCAGGTTGAGAGGGTTGTTAAGAAGGCGTACGGTGTGTTAGCCTTTATTGGCAGAGGGATTGAGTTTCGGAGCCATGAGGTCATGTTGCAGCTGCACAAAACTCTGGTGCGGCCGCATTTGGAGTATTGCGTGCAATTCTGGTCGCCGCATTATAGGAAGGATGTGGAAGCATTGGAAAGGGTGCAGAGGAGATTTACCAGAATGTTGCCTGGTATGGAGGGAAGGTCTTATAGGGAAAGGCTGAGGGACTTGAGGCTGTTTTCGTTAGAGAGAAGAAGGTTAAGAGGTGACTTAACTGAGGCATACAAGATGAGAGAAGAAGGTTAAGAGGTGACTTAATTGAGGCTTAGAAGATGATCAGAGGATTGGATAGGGTGGACAGTGAGAGCCTTTTTCCTCGGATGGTGATGTCTAGCACGAGGGGACATAGCTGTAAATTGAGGGGAGATAGATATCGGACAGATGTCATAGGTAGGTTCTTTACTCAGAGAGTAGTAAGGGCATGGAATGCCCTGCCTGCAACAGTAGTGGACTTGCCAACACTAAGCGCATTCAAATGGTCATTGGATAGACATATGGACGATAAGGGAATAGAGTAGATGGGCTTTCGAGTGGTTTCACAGGTCGGCGCAACATCGAGGGCCGAAGGGCCTGTACTGCGCTGGAATATTCTATGATCTAAAGGGCCAGGACATGGATTAATTGTTGCTGACACCTTATCACGAGCTGCACGTGATACTGATACCACAATTTCAGATAGAGCTCACAATGTGGAAGCATACGCTTCATTTGTTGCCGAAATGCTACCAGTGTCTGACGGCAAGCTCCGTATCATCAGAAAAGGACTTGACGCTCCAAAGGGTAATCAAATACCTCAAAGAAGGTTGGCCCCCAGTGGATGATGCAGTGTAGAAGGTGACCTCACGGCAATTGGCGGATTCCTACTCAAAGGAGACAGGATGGTTATTCCTTTCTGCCTCCAACAGGATATTTTGGAACAGGTCCACGAGGGTCACCGAAGAGTTGAAAAATGTCACGGACGAGCAAGGCGTTCTGTATGCCGGCCTGGAATCAACAAGGACACGGACGATCATGCACAGGGATGCATCATTTGTCCGATGCATCAACCTGCGCATTGCAAAGAGAGCTTGGAAGAAAATTAACTCATCACCAATTCGTGGATCAAAGGTGGTATGGATCTGTTCTACTTTGAAGGTCATGACTATCTAGCCTTAATCGCCTACGATTCCAACTAACACGAGGTGATGACGCCGAATGATTCAATGGCGCGATCTGTAATACGAGCAGCGAAATCTCCTTTTGCACGCCACAGAATTCCTTTGCACGTTCTCGCTAAACACCGGTCCTTGCTTCACCAGTTGGGGAGTGGACACAGTTTGCAGAAGTTTATAATTTTAACCACATCACATCAAGCCCATTGTACCCCCCTGAACCAATAGCGTAGCAGAGAAAGGCGTCGGGATAGCCAAGGAGCGATTCAGCAAAGCATTTATCATGAGCACTGTTGGCGTGTGGAGCCCCTCCACTGTCGCCGGGGTTTACCAGACGTGGGAAGAAGGATTCGTGCCCCGTAATCAGATTTCTAGGGTCAGCACAAGAGGCTGCCTTTCACGTGTTATTCACCAGGCTTCTTAGACGCTTTTGATCAAAGAAACAAGCTTCATTCTAAGAATTTAGTTCACATTTGTCTCAAGACACACAGCAAGAATTATTAATTACAAACACAAAGACCCCACACAAAGCTACTGTAATCTCTGTATAACCCTTAATGAATTAGAACATAGAACATACAGTGCAGAAGGAGGCCATTCGGCCCATCGAGTCTGCCCCGACCCACCTAAGCCTTCCCTTCCACCCTATCCCCAAACCCCAATAACCCCTCCTACCCTTTTTGGACACTAAGGGGTAATGTAGCATGGCCAATCCACCTAACCTGCATGTCTTTGGACTGCGGGAGAAAACCGGGGGGGGGGGGGGGGCACCCGGAGGAAACCCACGTGGACACGGGGGGGGGGGGGGGAGAACGTGCAGACTCCGCACAGACAGTGACCTGGCAGGGGATCGAACCTGGGACCCTGGCGCTGTGAGCCACAGTGCTAGCCATGTGTGCTTACCGTGCCGCCCAATGGAATTCCCCCTTAACTGTTCCAATTCAACAACAAAGTACAAGTGAAACCAGAAACCCCTTTTCAAAGGTGTGTCCGAGCTCACGGCATTCTGACTGGTTTAAGACGTGTTAGTGATACTCTGTTCCCCTTTTCAAACGGCATTCCTTCCAGACAGCACTTCTCTTTTTTAAGTTGTAAAGCAGCCTGGAAATAGCTTTTAACATGAAGATAGATAGACACTTCTTTCAACCTGTGCAGTTAAAAACCAGTCCAAAACTCAAAGCCAAAGTAAAACTCAGAGCCACAGCCCAGCCCCACCAAACAATGACATCACTGAAGCCATGTGATAAGACAAAAATATTTCTTAAAGGTGCACTCCCAAGACACCACATGTTGCTAAAGTATTTTGACAAATTGCACCATGATCATATTTGGTACAAACTGAAAAAGGCACAATGTTTAGAGGCACGAGAAGAGCATTGCTGAAGGTAACGAACTATGTTTCATTTCAAACTCCGAACATTATCGCTCAGGGTGCCATTTTCCAAAACATTGACTTTCCAAATCCTTCATTGTCAACAACGCATCAAGACAATTTGGAAGACAACTTGCATACTTCGACAAGACCACTGATAAGGTCAGCGAGAATGAGAAAACCATCGAACAAACTGACTTTTAATTAATAACTATTCATGCGTACTCACTGTTGTAATTTAACATTTATTTTTACACCTGAATGTAAGACAAGTTAAGGTAACGATTCAGGTTCGCTAATGTAATATCGAAAGAAAAAAATGTGACAAAGTTGAGAACTTTTTTTTCCAAAGAAAGGGGGATGTAACATTATAATAAATGTACAGAACAGTAAGGGTTAATGTTATGCCCAAATCAACCACTAGAGGGAGCTGGATGTAGAACTATATAAGGCATTGATGCCACGTCTTGTGAATGAGAGGTTGAGGAGAAAGCTAGAAGACAGACTGTAGGAAAGATAGTGTGAGTGAGAGCAGATCATAGTTAATGTAATAGTTCAGAGATTAGCAGTAGATGAGTGTAGGTTATATGTTTATTATCAACAATTATATGTTTATTATCCAGCAGTAAGTGTCGAATTCAATTGAGTAGTGTCAATAAACATTTAGCTTTGTTCAATATGAAAGTTATTTGTGCTCTTTGTGAACACTACGCTAACTGAGGATTAGCTCCAGAAAGAACACCACACGGAAGAGAGAGAGAGACAGGGAGCTAAAGACAGAAAGAGAGACAAACAGGAAAAGAGAGAGAGACACGGAGAGAGAGACAGTGCGAGAGAGACACAGGGAGAGAGACACGGAGAGAGACAATGAGAGAGAGTCAGTGCGAGAGAGACAGCGAGAGACAGACAGTGAGAGAGAGACACAGTGAGACAGATAGCACGAGAGAGACAGCACAAGAGAGACAGTGAGAGAGACAGACAGTGAGAGAGACAGACAGTGAGAGAGAGACACAGTGAGAGAGAGACACAGTGAGAGACACAGCACGAGAGAGACAGCACAAGAGAGACAGTGAGAGAGAGAGAGAGAGAGAGTGACAGTGAGCGAGAGACTGTGAGAGAGACAGACAGTGTGAGAGACAGACAGTGAGAGAGAGACACAGTGCGAGACACAGCACGAGAGAGACAGCATAAGAGAGACAGTGAGAGAGAGAGAGAGAGAGAGATAATGAGAGAGAGAGTGACAGTGAGCGAGAGACTGTGAGAGAGACAGACAGTGAGAGAGACAGACAGTGAGAGAGAGACACAGTGAGAGACACAGCACGAGAGAGACAGCACAAGAGAGACAGTGAGAGAGAGAGAGAGACAATGAGAGAGAGAGTGACAGTGAGCGAGAGACTGAGAGAGACACAGGGAGAGAGACAGTGAGAGAGAGAGTGACAGTGAGCGAGAGACTGAGAGAGACACAGGGAGAGAGACAGTGAGAGAGAGAAACACAGCGAGAGAGAGAGAGAGAGATAGAGAGAGAGAGAATCATAGCAAGAGACAGAGAAAGAGAGGGAGAGAGAGAGGATAGGACTCGGAGTGGGCAGGGAGGTTCGGTCAAAGGGAGGGAAGGACATGTGACTGGGAGAGAACCGGAATGTGGAACAAAGGGTGGGCCAGAAACCGACAGCGGTGAAATCTTGAATAACTCACTGTGAGGGAGGAGAACGTCAAACAGATTCCTCCAAATCCATTGAGAGACAGAGCGAGAAATATCAATGCAGAGAGAGCTGGAAGGAAAATAAAGAATGTGATTACTCTGACAGCGTGTGTCCATCCCATAATACCCAGTGTCAGCATCGAGATACAGCACGGGTTAGATACAGTGTAGAGCTCCCTCTACATTACCCTGACAGTGTGTCCCCCACTTTATACCCAGTGTCAGGATCGAGCTCTCCCAGGGCAGGTACAGCACGGGTTAGATACAGTGTAGAGCTCCCTCTACATTACCCTGACAGTGTCCCCCCCCACTTTATACCCAGTGTCAGCATCGAGCGCTCCCAGGACAGGTACAGCACGGGTTAGATACGGTGTAGAGCTCCCTCTACATTACCCTGACAGTGTCCCCCACTTTATACCCAGTGTCAGCATCGAGGTCTCCCAGGACAGGTACAGCACGGGTTAGATACAGTGTAGAGCTCCCTCTACATTACCCCGACAGTGTGTCGTCCCCCCACTTTATACCCAGCGTCAGCATCGAGCTCTCCCAGGACAGGTACAGCACGGGTTAGATACAGTGTAGAGCTCCCTCTACATTACCCTGACAGTGTGTCCCCCACTTTATACCCAGTGTCAGCATCGAGCTCTCCCAGGACAGGTACAGCACGGGTTAGATACAGTGTAGAGCTTCCTCTACATTACCCTGACAGTGTCCCCCCCACTTTATACCCAGTGTCAGCATCGAGCTCTCCCAGGACAGGTACAGCACGGGTTAGATACAGTGTAGAGCTCCCTCTACATTACCCTGACAGTGTGTCCCTCACTTTATACCCAGTGTCAGCATCGAGCTCTCCCAGGACAGATAAAGCACGGGTTAGATACAGTGTAGAGCTCCCTCTACATTACCCCGACAGTGTGTCGTCAGCGAAACGTTTCACCAGCTGGAGGTTATGCCCTCAGTAGCAGGGCAGACAGTAAAAGTGGCACTTACTTGGCGGGTTGTAGGCAGCAGTGGCTATCATGGCACAGTAAAAGTGGCACTTACTTGGCGGGTTGTAGGCAGCAGTGGCTATCATGGCACAGGAGATCGCAAAACTGGCACTGCAAAGCAAGAGGGCGAGAGAGGGAGTGAGTGACAGTCAGTGTCATTGCCCCATGGTGAACAACAGCCTTTGTTCTGGGCCCCGTGAACACTCTCACCCCCCCCCCGCTCGATCCCATGCTCCCCTTCCACATTTGTCTCCCATCCCCGTCACCGATCTGGCCATTCTTTCCTGCCCCCTCTCCACATCCTTCCACACGCGCGGCACCAAGAACAAGCAGGAGACCGGGAGGGGTATCTTTTATTTTAAGAAAAAATTTAACTCAAATACAGAATTAACCACATTAACATCGGAGAAATAACTTTGTCATTAACAGTTCAGCAGTTCCTAAAAGTTCCTAAAAGGAAAAACCTGAACTAACTATCCACAACTGCCATCAACTGCGAGTCAGCAACCCAGTACAGCTCAAATGCCACTTATAAATAAAGTTAACAAAATCGCGTTTACTTGCTTCGCCGTGCAGAGAACTTTGGAGAGGGTTCCTTTCAAGAGTAGTCCCTGGACACTTCTGCTCAACCTATCAGCATATAGCAAAATTGCTGTTCAACTTAATATCCTGCAGCAGACAGCAAAACTACAGATAGACCTGGCTCCTCCCCTCCCATTAATTACATCGTCAGTATACCACTACGTTCCATGACCTGCTTAGCTAGGATGACTCCCTCATCAATGATCAACTCCCCGGGGAATCTCCAACAATCAAATCCCATTAACCCTTTATCTGCAACCGAGCGGTTGGAATCAATGATTCCCTCAGCTTTTACGACTCCTTAATTATAGCTTTAGCAGACACACAGCCTGGGTACATAAATTGAACTCTTTTAATAATATTACTGCAACAAATATCCACCTTAAACCAGGTTTTTAAGCTCATTACTGCCACAAATACAAAATAAAATAAAGATACCAACTTCTACATTCATCAAAGCTGGGACTTCTGTCATGTGTGACGGGGTAGGAGCGTTATTTTCCGTTTCCATTCAACCAGTTTGGCCTTTCATCCTGCGCCTCCTGGAATTATTACACTCGGGTTAGATCTCCAACTCATAACAGCAGGAAGAGGCAATTCCGCCAATCCCGAGACTGCTCGACCACTCAATAGGACTACAGCCGATCTTCCGCCTCAACTCCATTTCCCGCCCACTCCCCGTATCCCTCAATTCTCCTCAGTGTCCAAAACAAATCTCTCCTACTCAAGTACAGAACTGAGCTCCCAACGCTCCCTGGGAAATCGGGAATTCCAAAGATTCCACACCTTCGGAGTGAAGAGATTTCTCCTGGTCTCCGTCCAAAATGGCCGACACCTTGTGCTGAGAATGTGAAGCCTCCCCTAGTTCTAAACACTACAGCCCGGGGCCTCCTCCTGTTCCTGCGCAATAGGAGAAGGGGCTGAATGGGGCTTCCTTCTGTTACTGTGTAACAGGCTGGAGAAGGGGCTGAATGGGGCCCCCTCCTGTTCCTGTGTAACAGGCTGGAGAAGGGGCTGAATGGGGCCTCCTCTTGTTCCTGTGTAACAGGCTGGAGAAGGGGCTGAATGGGGCCTCCTCCTGATCCTGTGTAACAGTCTGGAGAAGGGGCAGAATGGGGCCTCCTCCTGTTCCCGTGTAACAGGCTGGAGAAGGGGCTGAATGGGGCCTCCTCTTGTTCCTGTGTAACAGGCTGGAGAAGGGGCTGAATGGGGCCTCCTCCTGTTCCTGCGCAATAGGAGAAGGGGCTGAATGGGGCTTCCTTCTGTTACTGTGTAACAGGCTGGAGAAGGGGCTGAATGGGGCCCCCTCCTGTTCCTGTGTAACAGGCTGGAGAAGGGGCTGAATGGGGCCTCCTCTTGTTCCTGTGTAACAGGCTGGAGAAGGGGCTGAATGGGGCCTCCTCCTGATCCTGTGTAACAGTCTGGAGAAGGGGCAGAATGGGGCCTCCTCCTGTTCCCGTGTAACAGGCTGGAGAAGGGGCTGAATGGGGCCTCCTCCTGTTCCCGTGTGACAGGCTGGAGAAGGGGCTGAATGGGGCCTCCTCCTGTTCCTGTGTAACAGGCTGGAGAAGGGGCTGAATGGGGCCTCCTCCTGATCCTGTGTAACAGGCTGGAGAAGGGGCTGAATGGGGCCTCCTCCTGTTCCCGTGTGACAGGCTGGAGAAGGGGCTGAATGGGGCCTCCTCCTGTTCCTGTGTAACAGGCTGGAGAAGGGGCTGAATGGGGCCTCCTCCTGATCCTGTGTAACAGGCTGGAGAAGGGGCTGAACGGGGCCTCCTCCTGTTCCTGTGTAACGGGTTGGAGAAGGGGATGAATGGGGCCTCCTCCTGTTCCCGTGTGACAGGCTGGAGAAGGGGCTGAATGGGGCCTCCTCCTGTTCCTGTATAACAGGCTGGAGAAGGGGCTGAACGGGGCCTCCTCCTGTTCCTGTGTAACAGGCTGGAAAGGGGAATGAATGGGGCCTCCTCCTGTTCCTGTGTAACGGGCTGGAGAAGGGGCTGAATGGGGCCTCCTCCTGTTCCTGTGTAACAGGCTGGAGAAGGGGCTGAATGGGGCCTCCTCTTGTTCCTGTGTAACGGGCTGGAGAAGGGGCTGAATGGGGCCTACTCCTGTTCCTGTGTAACGGGCTGGAGAAGGGGCTGAATGGGGCCTCCTCCTGTTCCTGGGTAACAGGCTGGAGAAGGGGCTGTATGGGGCCTACTCCTGTTCCTGTGTAACGGGCTGGAGAAGGGGCTGAATGGGGGCCTACTCCTGTGTAAAAGGCCGGTTTGAGGCGCCACCGTGAGGGGGCGGTCCGGGATGGAGGGTGGCGGGAGGTGAAAGGTCAAAGGGCCCCAGGGGAAGGCAGGTCACCTTACCTGCCGACCAGGCGAGGAATCCGGGGCCCGTACTTGTCCATCAGGATGCCCAGCGGGAGGGTGGTAGCGCTCAGCAGGAACGAGCCGATGGTGAAACCCAGATTCAGCATCTCGGCCTGGTCGATGCAGCTCGCCCACGTCCCTCGTCCCGTGGCGTTGCGGGGTCGGCTGCCTGACGAATTCCCCGTCACGTTCACAACCTCTGTGAGGAGAGAGAAAAACGCAAATCGTAAACCAACAAAAGACTGAGCCAGGCCCTTCGGCCCACCCCGCGCATGCAGGCCCCTGAATTCCAGACGTGCTTCCCTCCCCTCCACCTTGACAAGGCAGAGACTTGCATTGACATAGCGCCTTTCACCGAGCGCAGCCGGAGGACGCCCTTTCCAGGCGGAGGGACAGTCAAGGTGCAGGAACGTCGGCAGCCATTTTGGGAACAGCAAGATCCCATAATTAGACACCCGGATGAAGCACCTTGAGGCAGGACCTGGGCATTGTTTGGTCGCTCTGTGGAGGGTGGGGAGGTGGGGGTCACGGACATTACCTACCCCCGGCACCCACAACCGTTCCTCTTCAAAATAAAATCCCTTACACAACACCAGAAAGAAGAGCAGGTGGACAGCAATTACAACACTCCTCTGACAGTGCGGCACTCCCTCAGTACTGATCCTCTGACAGTGCGGCACTCCCTCAGTACTGATCCTCTGACAGTGCGGCTCTCCGTCAGTACTGATCCTCTGACAGTGCAGCACTCCCTCAGTACTGACCCTCTGACAGTGCAGCTCTCCCTCAGCACTTATCCTCTGACAGTGCAGCTCTCCCTCAGTACTGACCCTCTGACAGTGCGGCACTCTCTCAGTACTGATCCTCTGACAGTGCGGCTCTCCGTCAGTACTGATCCTCTGACAGTGCGGCACTCCCTCAGTACTGATCCTCTGACAGTGCGGCACTCCCTCAGTACTGACCCTCTGACAGTGCGGCACTCCCTCAGTACTGACCCTCTGACAGTGCAGCTCTCCCTCAGTACTGACCCTCTGACAGTGCAGCACTCCCTCAGTACTGACCCTCTGACAGTGCGGCACTCCCTCAGTACTGACCCTCTGACAGTGCAGCAATCCGTCTGTACTGACCTTCTGACAGTGCAGCACTCCCTCAGTACTGACCCTCTGACAGTGCGGCACTCCCTCAGTACTGACCCTCTGACAGTGCGGCACTCCCTCAGTACTGACCCTCTGACAGTGCGGCACTCCCTCAGTACTGACCCTCTGACAGTGCGGCACTCCGTCAGTACTGACCCTCTGACAGTGCGGCACTCCCTCAGTACTGATCCTCTGACAGTGCGGCTCTCCCTCAGTACTGACCCTCTGACAGTGCGGCACTCCCTCAGTACTGACCCTCTGACAGTGCAGCACTCCCTCAGTACTGATCCTCTGACAGTGCAGCACTCCCTCAGTACTGACCCTCTGACAGTGCGGCACTCCCCCAGCACTGGCCCTCTGACAGTGCAGCACTCCCTCAGTACTGACCCTCTGACAGTGCGGCGCTCCCTCAGTACTGACCCTCTGACAGTGCAGCACTCACTCAGTATTGACCCTCTGACAGTGCAGCACTCCCTCAGTACTGACCCTCTGACAGTGCAGCTCTCCCTCAATACTGACCCTCTGATAGTGCAGCACTCCCTCAGTACTGACCCTCTGACAGTGCGGCAGTCCCTCAGTACTGACCCTCTGACAGTGCAGCTCTCCCTCAGTACTGACCCTCTGACAGTGCAGCACTCCCTCAGTACTGACCCTCTGACAGTGCAGCACTCCCTCAGTACTGACCCTCTGACAGTGCAGCACGCCCTCAGTACTGAACCTCTGACAGTGCAGCTCTCCCTCAGTACTGACCCTCTGATAGTGCAGCACTCCCTCAGTACTGACCCTCTGACAGTGCGGCAGTCCCTCAGTACTGACCCTCTGACAGTGCAGCTCTCCCTCAGTACTGACCCTCTGACAGTGCAGCACTCCCTCAGTACTGACCCTCTGACAGTGCAGCACTCCCTCAGTACTGACCCTCTGACAGTGCAGCACGCCCTCAGTACTGACCCTCTGACAGTGCAGCTCTCCCTCAATACTGACCCTCTGACAGTGCAGCACTCCCTCAGTACTGACCCTCTGACAGTGCAGCACTCCCTCAGTACTGACCCTCTGACAGTGCAGCACTCCCTCAGTACTGACCGTCTGACAGTGCAGCACTCCCTCAGTACTGACCCTCTGACAGTGCAGCACTCCCTCAGTACTGACCCTCTGACAGTGCAGCACTCCCTCAGTACTGACCCTCTGACAGTGCGGCACTCCCTCAGTACTTACCCTCTGACAGTGCAGCACTCCCTCAGTACTGACCCTCTGACAGTGCAGTGCTCCCTCAGCACTGCCCCTCGGACAGTGCGGCACTCCCTCAGTACTGACCCTTGACAGTGCAGCACTCCCTCAGTACTGACCGTCTGACAGTGCAGCACTCCCTCAGTACTGACCCTCTGACAGAGCGGCGCTCCCTCAGTACTGACCCTCTGACAGTGCAGCACTCCCTCAGTACTGACCCTCTGACAGTGCAGCACTCCCTCAGTACTGACGCTCTGACAGTGCAGCACGCCCTCAGTACTGACCCTCTGACTGTGCGGCACTCCCTCAGTACTGACCCTCTGACAGTGCAGCACTCCCTCAGTACTGACCCTCTGACAGTGCGGCACTCCCTCAGTACTGACCCTCTGACAGTGCAGCACTCCCTCAGTACTGACCCTCTGACAGTTTGGGAATTTTACGTCACAGCTTCACCAGTCGTCAGGTGATGATCATTATTTTGGCATATCTCAAGTTGCTATCTGTGGGTGTGGACTGAAACTGACAAAGCTTTGTTTAGGAGGCATACGCCTGGGACTTGATAAGCCGTAAATAAATAGAAAAGTATGCAGAAAGTGGCTACCTTTAGTCAATTGGTTTTCGGGTGGCGCACGTGAGAATGATGAATACTATCTAAAGATGTGACGTTTGGTCGCTACGAGGAGAAAGAAAATGTTTGCTGAGCAAATTGCAATCCCAGTGCCTGCTGGCAATGTCAACCTCGTCGGACTCACATACCCCTGAAGGAATGGGGTGGATTTGTCCGCCAGCGGCCTATCCCCCTCCAAAACGAAACCACGGCAAGTTGGCGCTGCCAACCAGTGTCACTTTGCTCATCAGGCGGGACGCGACGAAGGCTTGGAAATCCGACCACTCCAGGAATTTTTCAGATTTCAGGGAATCTGCCCATGAAGTGTCGGGAAGCCTGCACAAACGTGGGAGCGGTTTCAGAAAACATGATGGACTGTCCTTGGGAGAACACACCACGAACGTTTCAGAAATTGTCACAAACGATTAAGGGCAGAAGACGCAGGAGCTGAAGTTGGCCGTTCGGCCCATCGAATATGCCTCGCCTCTCAATGAGATTGTGTCTGATCTGATGTGATAATCATCAACACTTTCCCGCCTTATCCCCGTGACCCTCGACCCCCTCACTGTTTTAAAATCTGTCTCTCTCGGCCTTGAACATACTGAGCGGCCCAGCCTCTACAGCTCTCTGCGGTGAAGGGTTCCACACTCTCTCCCTCGGAGATAAGATATTCCTCCTCATCTCTGTGTGAAATGGGCGACCCCTCACTCTGAGATTCTGTCCTCTGGGCCCAGACTCTCTCACACGGGGAAACATCCTCTCAGAATCTCCCCTCACTCTGAGATTCTGTCCTCTGGGCCCAGACTCTCCCGCACGGGGAAACAACCTCTCAGAATCTCCCCTCACTCTGAAATTCTGTCCTCTGCTCCCAGACTCTCCCACACGGGGAAACATCCTCTCAGAATCTCCCCTTCCCTCTGAGATTCTGCCCTCTGCTCCCAGACTCTCCCACACGGGGAAACATCCTCTCAGAATCTCCCCTCACTCTGAGATTCTGCCCTCTGGGCCCAGACTCTCCCACACGGGGAAACATCCTCTCAGAATCTCCCCTCACTCTGAGATTCTGCCCTCTGGGCCCAGACTCTCCCACACGGGGAAACATCCTCTCAGAATCTCCCCTCACTCTGAGATTCTGCCCTCTGGTCCCAGACTCTCCCACACGGGGAAACATCCTCTCAGAATCTCCCCTCACTCTGAGATTCTGCCCTCTGGGCCCAGACTCTCCCACACGGGGAAACATCCTCTCAGAATCCCCCCTCACTCTGAGATTCTGTCCTCTGCTCCCAGACTCTCCCACACGGGGAAACATCCTCTCAGAATCTCCCCTCACTCTGAGATTCTGTCCTCTGCTCCCAGACTCTCCCACACGGGGAAACATCCTCTCAGAATCTCCCCTCACTCTGAGATTCTGCCCTCTGGGCCCAGACTCTCCCACACGGGGAAACATCCTCTCAGAATCTCCCCTCACTCTGAGATTCTGTCCTCTGCTCCCAGACTCTCCCACACGGGGAAACATCCTCTCAGAATCCCCCCTCACTCTGAGATTCTGTCCTCTGCTCCCAGACTCTCCCACACGGGGAAACATCCTCTCAGAATCTCCCCTCACTCTGAGATTCTGCCCTCTGGGCCCAGACTCTCCCACACAGGGAAACATCCTCTCAGAATCTCCCCTCACTCTGAGATTCTACCCTCTGCTCCCTGTGGTAGTATGCATTAGGGGTCATGTGGGACTGTGAAGCCGTGATGCTATTGGCTGACAGATCCCGGGCCCTGGTTGGCTGTTGATCCCTAGCTCCGCCCTGAAGGCGGAGTATAAGAACCCGGGCTTCTCCCCGCAGCTCCAGTCTGTTGCTGAACTGCGGGGAACAAGTCACGCTTAATAAAGCCTCATCGACTTCATCTCTATTCGTCTCTCTCGTAAGTCATTGTGCGCTACAATGTATTAAGCGTGCTTAAAAGAACTATGGAGCTCAGGATCGCCCCGGAATGCCTGCGGGTCAGCCCCCACGCAGTGAACTCAGCAGCAGTTTTTAAACACTGGCAGGCTTGTTTCGAAGGCTACCTCCGAACGGCCCCCGGCCGGATCACAGAAGACCAGAAACTACAGGTCCTGCACTCGAGGGTAAGCCCGGAAATTTACCCTCTCATAGAAGACGCAGAGGATTTCCCGACGGCGCTCGCATTACTGAAGAGCATCTACGTTCGCCCCGTGAACCAGGTCTACGCACGCTACCAACTCGCGACGAGACGGCAAAGTCCCGGAGAATCGCTAGAGGAATTCTATGCCGCGCTGCTAATTTTGGGACGGGCCTGCAGCTGCCCGCCGGTAAACGCGACTGAACACACGGACATGTTAATTCGCGATGCGTTTGTGGCAGGTATGAACTCTCCCCAAATCCGCCAAAGACTTTTAGAAAAAGAGTCGCTAGGACTCTCAGAGGCACGGGCCATCGCAGCTTCCCTAGATGTGGCCTCGCGAAACGCCCGCGCCTACGGCCCCGACCGCGCGGCAGCCCCTTGGGCTCCGTGGACCCCCGTCGCGACAAACCCCCCCCCCTCCCTCACAGGCTTGCGCGGTTAAGACGCCAGATCATCCCGGGGGGCCCGCTGCTATTTCTGCGGCCAGGCGAAACACCTCCGGCAGCGCTGCCCGGCCCGCGCAGCGATTTGCAAGAGCTGCGGCAAAAAGGGCCATTTCGCGGCTGTGTGCCGGTCCCGGGGGGGGTCGCCGCTGTCCCCGGAGAAGAAAGAGTCCAGCGCATCCCAAACGCTCCCCAACCCCCCAGGTGCGACCCGCGGGCGCTGCCATTTTGGGTCCCGGCCACCACGAGGGGAGGATGGGCGCCGCCATCTTGTGACCCCCCAGCCATGTGCGATGCATGGGGGTGGCCATTTTGTCCACCCCCGACCACGTGCGATCTGTGGGGGCGGCCATTTTGTCCACCCCCGGCCGCGTGCGATTCATGGACGCCGCCATCTTGGATGACAACAATGGGCCCCAGCATCGACGGCTCCAC
The DNA here is from genome assembly GCF_047496885.1 of Scyliorhinus torazame. Taxonomy (NCBI): domain Eukaryota; kingdom Metazoa; phylum Chordata; class Chondrichthyes; order Carcharhiniformes; family Scyliorhinidae; genus Scyliorhinus; species Scyliorhinus torazame. The sequence goes on along the minus strand of NC_092710.1, from coordinate 4,829,937 downwards.
GGGGTCCGAAGAAGACGCTGAGACACTACGACCACATCTGGCCTCGGTGACGCTGGATCAAGCACCGCCCCGGACGCTCCAGACGACGACAACAACGGTGCTGATCAACGGACACGAGACACCATGCCTGATCGACTGTGGGAGCACAGAAAGCTTCATCCACCCCGACACGGTAAGACGCTGTTTTTTGACCATCCGTCCCAGTGCGCAAAAGATTTCCCTAGCTGCAGGATCCCACTCCGTAGAGATCAAAGGGTTCTGCATAGTGACCCTAATGGTGCAAGGAAGGGAGTTTAAAAACTACAGGCTCTACGTCCTTCCCCAACTCTGCGCGCCCACATTACTGGGATTAGATTTCCAGTGCAACCTGCAGAGCCGAACGTTTCAATTCGGCGGCCCAATACCCACACTCACTATCTGCGGCCTCGCAACCCTCAAAGTTGAACCTCCATCCTTGTTTGCAAACCTCACCCCGGATTGCAAACCCGTCGCCACTAGGAGCAGACGGTACAGCGCCCAGGACCGGACATTTATCCGGTCCGAAGTCCAGCGGTTGCTGAAGGAAGGCATAATCCAGGCCAGCAATAGTCCCTGGAGAGCACAGGTGGTAGTAGTAAAGACCGGGGAGAAGCAAAGGATGGTCATAGACTATAGCCAGACCATCAACAGGTACACACAGCTAGATGCGTACCCTCCCCCCGCATATCCGACATGGTAAATCGGATTGCCCAATATAAGGTCTTCTCCACCGTGGACCTCAAGTCCACCTATCACCAGCTCCCCATCCGCCCAAGTGACCGCAAGTACACAGCCTTCGAGGCAGATGGGCGACTATACCACTTCCTAAGGGTCCCATTTGGTGTCACAAACGGGGTCTCGGTCTTCCAACGAGAGATGGACCGAATGGTTGATCAACACGGGTTGCAGGCCACGTTCCCGTATCTCGACAACGTAACCATCTGCGGCCACGATCAGCAGGACCACGACGCCAACCTCCAAAAATTCCTCCAGGCCGCAAACGCCTTGAACCTCACATACAACGAGGACAAGTGCGTGTTTAGCACAAACCGGCTGGTCATCCTGGGATACGTAGTGCGCAATGGGATAATAGGCCCCGACCCCGAATGTATGCGCGCCCTCATGGAATTTCCCCTCCCGCACTGCCCAAAAGCCCTAAAACGCTGCCTGGGGTTCTTTTCATACTACGCCCAGTGGGTCCCCCAGTACGCAGACAAGGCCCGCCCCCTAATACAGACCACGACCTTCCCTCTGTCGACAGAGGCTCGCCAGGCCTTCAGCCGCATCAAAGCGGATATCGCAAAGGCCACGATGCGCGCCTTCGACGAGTCCCTCCCCTTCCAGGTCGAGAGCGACGCCTCCGACGTAGCTCTAGCGGCCACCCTTAACCAAGCGGGCAGACCCGTGGCCTTTTTCTCCCGGACCCTCCACGCCTCAGAAATCCGCCACTCCTCAGTGGAAAAGGAAGCCCAAGCCATAGTGGAAGCTGTGCGACACTGGAGGCATTACCTGGCCGGCAGGAGATTCACTCTCCTCACCGACCAACGGTCGGTAGCCTTCATGTTCGATAATGCACAGCGGGGCAAAATTAAAAATGACAAGATCTTAAGGTGGAGGATCGAGCTCTCCACCTTCAACTACGAGATCTTGTACCGTCCCGGAAAGCTGAACGAGCCGTCCGATGCCCTATCCCGCGGCACATGTGCCAACGCACAAATCGACCGTCTCCAAACCCTCCACGAGGACCTCTGCCACCCGGGGGTCACTCGGTTCTACCATTTTATAAAGTCCCGCAACCTCCCCTACTCTGTGGAGGAGGTCCGTACAGTCACCAGGAACTGCCACATCTGCGCAGAGTGCAAACCGCACTTTTTCAGGCCGGATAGTGCGCACCTGATCAAGGCCTCCCGTCCCTTTGAACGCCTCAGTCTGGATTTCAAAGGGCCTCTCCCCTCCACCGATCGCAACATATACTTCCTGAACGTGGTGGACGAGTACTCCCGTTTCCCTTTCGCCATCCCCTGCCCCGACATGACAGCGGCCACAGTTATTAAAGCCCTTAGCACCATATTCACACTGTTCGGTTGCCCCGCATATATCCATAGCGACAGGGGGTCCTCCTTCATGAGTGACGAGCTGCGCCAGTTCCTGCTCAGCAAGGGTATAACCTCGAGCAGGACGACCAGCTCCAACCCCCGGGGGAACGGGCAAGTAGAGAGGGAGAACGGCACGGTCTGGAAGACCGTCCTACTGGCCCTACAGTCCAGGGACCTCCCAGTTTCACGGTGGCAGGAAGTCCTCCTGGACGCTCTCCACTCCATCCGGTCGCTACTGTGTACCACCACTAACCAAACGCCTCATGAGCGCCTCCTTGTCTCCCCCAGGAAGTCCTCCTCCGGAACGTCGCTGCCGACCTGGCTGGCAGCCCCAGGACCCATCTTGCTCCGGAAACATGTGCGGGCGCACAAGTCGGACCCGTTGGTCGAGAGGGTTTGCCTCCTCCACGCGAACCCGCAGTACGCCTACGTGGCGTACCCCGACGGCCGACAGGACACGGTCTCCCTGCGAGACCTGGCGCCCGCCGGCAACACGCACACCCCCCCCGACACCGATCACCCCCTCCCTGCCACCGGCGCACCCCGCGACCGCCCCCTTCCCGGGAGGATCGGTCCTCCTCCCATGTCCGACCAGGAGTGAAGCAGAAGCAGGCACCGAAAAGCTCCCGGAGATGACAACGCGGGAACAAGCACCTGCACCACCACCGGGGCTGAGGCGATCGACAGGGAAGACCAGACCGCCCGCTCGACTCGTGGCATCGGTGTAACACAAGAATGTTGTTGGACTGTAACGAGAATGTTCTTTTCCTCTTACGAATATTGTAAATAGTTCACAAACCCTGTACATAGCCCAATGTAGGGCAAAGTGTAGAGCATTGAAAGGACATGCCAAAAATTTTCTCCTCCCAGGACCAGCCTTGTAAACCCCTACCACCATGCGAAGCACCACCCCGCCGGGTTCATTTTTAACAAGGGGTGAATGTGGTAGTATGCATTAGGGGTCATGTGGGACTGTGAAGCCGTGATGCTATTGGCTGACAGATCCTGGGTCCTGGTTGGCTGTTGATCCCTAGCTCCGCCCTGAAGGCGGAGTATAAGAACCCGGGCTTCTCCCCGCAGCTCCAGTCTGTTGCTGAACTGCGGGGAACAAGTTACGCTTAATAAAGCATCATCGACTTCATCTCTATTCGTCTCCTCGTAAGTCATTGTGCGCTACACTCCCAGACTCTCCCACACGGGGAAACATCCTCTCAGAATCTCCCCTCACTCTGAGATTCTGCCCTCTGGGCCCAGACTCTCCCACACGGGGAAACATCCTCTCAGAATCTCCCCTCACTCTGAGATTCTGTCCTCTGGGCCCAGACTCTCCCACACGGGGAAACATCCTCTCAGAATCTCCCCTCACTCTGAGATTCTGCCCTCTGGGCCCAGACTCCCCCACATGGGGAAACATCCTCTCAGAATCTCCCCTCACTCTGAGATTCTGTCCTCTGGGTCCAGACTCTCCCACACGGGGAAACATCCTCTCAGAATCTCCCCTCACTCTGAGATTCTGTCCTCTGGGTCCAGACTCTCCCACACGGGGAAACATCCTCTCAGAATCTCCCCTCACTCTGAGATTCTGTCCTCTGGGCCCAGACTCTCCCACACTGGGAAACATCCTCTCAGAATCTCCCCTCACTCTGAGATTCTGTCCTCTGCTCCCAGACTCTCCCACACGGGGAAACATCCTCTCAGAATCTCCCCTCACTCTGAGATTCTGCCCTCTGCTCCCAGACTCTCCCACACGGGGAAACATCCTCTCAGAATCTCCCCTCACTCTGAGATTCTGCCCTCTGCTCCCAGACTCTCCCACACGGGGAAACATCCTCTCAGCATCTCCCCTCACTCTGAGATTCTGTCCTCTGGGCCCAGACTCTCCCACATGGGGAAACATCCTCTCAGAATCTCCCCTCACTCTGAGGTTCTGCCCTCTGGGCCCAGACTCTCCCACACGGGGAAACATCCTCTCAGAATCTCCCCTCACTCTGAGATTCTGTCCTCTGGACCCAGACTCTCCCACACGGGGAAACATCCTCTCAGAATCTCCCCTCACTCTGAGATTCTGTCCTCTGCTCCCAGACTCTCCCACACGGGGAAACATCCTCTCAGAATCCCCCCTCACTCTGAGATTCTGTCCTCTGGGCCCAGACTCTCCCACACGGGGAAACATCCTCTCAGCATCGACCCTCACTCTGAGATTCTGTCCTCTGGGCCCAGACTCTCCCACACGGGGAAACATCCTCTCAGAATCTCCCCTCACTCTGAGATTCTGTCCTCTGGGCCCAGACTCTCCCACACGGGGAAACATCCTCTCAGCATCGACCCTGTCAAACCCCCTGGGAATCCTCGATGTCTCAATATGGTTGCCTCTCATTCTTCTAAACTCCCAATGAGGACAGGCCCCGGCCTACTCAACCCCTTCTCATACGAAAATCCCTCCCTCCCCGGGGTCAGCCCAGTGAACCTCCTCTGGACTGCCTCCAGTGTCAGTCTATCTTTCCTCAGATCAGGAGACTAAAACTGTTCTCGATATTCTAACTCGTTCCCTGTGCAGTTTTAGCAAAACTTCCCAATGTTTATAATCCATCCCCTTTGGAATAAAGGACAACGTTTCATTTGTGATTTATGCACAAGAACCCCCAAATACCCCCGTGATGCAGCTTTCTGCAATCTCTCTCCATTTAAATACTATTCAGCATCTTTATTCTTTCTACCAAAGTGCAGAGAACATGATGGACATGTGACTCAGTGGGGCGGCAGAATGTCCAAGTTACCTAACAGCACGTCTTTCGGGACGTGTGGGAGGGAACCGGAGCGCCCGGAGGAAACCCACGCAGACACGGGGAGAACGTGCAGACTCCACACAGACAGTGACCCAGCGGGGAATCGAACCTGGGACCCTGGCGCCGTGAAGTAACAGTGCTAACCACTGCGCTACCGTGTCCCCCCCCCCCCAAGTACAGTTAAAGTTAACAGTCTGCCTTGTGGTATTCTCCATTTTTGTTCCCTTTTCGGAATATCTTCCTTATGAACCCCCATAAATCCCACAGGTTCTCCTTGCAACTTCCAACATTCTGAACCAACGTGTCCCATTTTATTACCATGGTAACACCTAGGCTTTCGAGTCTCACCTTCACCCTCAGTACCTCCTTGACTGAGGAGATATATTCCCAGCCATCCACGATAGCATTGTCGATGGCACAATTGCTTCACAGCTCCAGGGTCCCAGGTTCGATTCCGGCTTGGGTCACTGTCTGTGCGGAGTCTGCATATCCTCCCCGTGTGTGCGTGGGTTTCCTCCGGGTGCTCCGGTTTCCCCCCACAAGTCCAAAGATGTGCAGGTTAGGTGGATTGGCCGTGCTAAATTGCCCTTAGTGTCCAAAAGTGCCATTAGTGTTGGGTGGGGTTGCTGGGTTATGGGGATAGGGTGGAGGTGTTGACCTTGGGTAGGGTGCTCTTTCCAAGAGCCGGTGCAGACTCGATGGGCCGAATGGCCTCCTTCTGCCCTGTAAATTCTATGCTAATCTATGATTCTATGATTACCGTGGCTACCTGCTGCCCTCACACTGTCCCACTTCCCGTCATTTTCAAAATTATGGGGGTGATGGAGGAAAGGTTTAAATTGATGGATTAGCTCATAATCGTCAGCCATAACTGCTGCCTGTCTAGCAGTTTGTACCCTCGGGTCTATCGAAGGTAAGGAATTCTTAAACTCCTCTGAGAGAATCACCTCTCCCACAGCCTCCGAGGGAGGTGCTCGTACTCAATGCTCGTACCCATCTGTTTGAATGGTTCTGCTTAACCCTTTTGAAATTGGCTTACGTCTGTCCAGTCTGTCACCTTGAACTCCGCTGTGCTTCGGGATATCATGGTGCAGATACACACACACTGATGGACACACAGCGGGACCAATCAACACGCACAACACCGCAGCCAATCACCAGTTAGAGCACACTCACTATAAAGGCAGGGGGCATCAGTTTTCCCGCTCATTCGGGATGCAGCCTCCTAGAAGGACAGAGCTTACAGCTTACAGCACAGATCCTCACCATGTGCTGAGTGCATAGACTGGTTAGGACAAGGCATAGGTCTTTAGTTTCATCTAACATCGTGTTAACCCACAGTGAAAGTATGTTCAACAGTTTCTAACTTAATAAAATAGTGTTGCACTATTTTAAGTGTCGGTGGCCTGTAAGTGTTCCACGGATTCAGAGCACCCAACGCATCAGGATGCATCCAGGATAGCTCTTTTCATCTCATCGTAATTCCTAGATAAACGTCCTGGACCCGGTCCTGTCAATTGACTCCGCATGGGTAATGTTTGGTGTGCTGTCGCTTCACAGGGTCGGAGAGTCTGAGAGAGCAGAGAAAAGGCCCTTGGATCCTCCTCCCGCATCTGCGCTGGGCAAAAACAACCAGCGAACTATTCGAGTCCCATTTTCCAGCCCTTGGCCTTGTCTGCAAAAATCCATGTCCCTCCCCTCATTGGCGACCTCTGGCCCTGCCCGTCCCCCGCAGCACGAACTAGTCTCGCTCTGTACCCGCTCCATCCAAACTTTTCTGAATTTTAACGGCCTCTTTTCTCGCAGTGGCGGGGGTGGGGGGAGCCACCAGTCGATTGTTTGCCTTCCCCAGTCCGGCTTCAACCTCACCACTCGCGTCTCGCTCGCAAATCTTTGACGCTGCGAAATGTCTAAGAAAGTCCGGATGATCCCTGGGGGGGCCGGAATATTTTCAGGATCTGGCCCAGCGTCAGGGTCGGGCAGACAAGAACTGAGGGGGGTTCCCCAGCTCCCGCAGACCAGGGGCGAGATTCTCCGACCCCCCCCCCCCCCACTCGGCCGGGTCGGAGAATCGCCGGTGGCTGGCGTGAATCCCGCCCCCGCCGGTTGCCGAATTCTCCGGCACCGGAGATTCGGCGGGGGCGGGAATCGCGCCGCGCCGGTGGGCGTGCCCCCCCCCGCGATTCTCCGCCGTGGATGGGCCTAAGTCCCGCCGCTAAAATGCCTGTCCCGCCGGCGTAGATTAAACCACCTACCTTACCGGCGGGACAAGGCGGCTCGGGCAGGCTCCGGGGTCCCTGGGGGCGGGGGGGGGGGGGCGCGGGGCGATCTGGCCCCGGGGGGGGGGGCCCCCACGGTGGCCTGGCCCGCGATCGGGGCCCACCGATCCGTGGGAGGGCCTGTGCCGGGGGGCACTCTTTTCCTTCCGCCTTCGCCACGGTCTCCACCATGGCGGGGGCGGGAGAGACCCCCTCCACTGCGCATGCGCGGGAAACTGTCAGCGGCCGCTGACGCTCCCGCGCATGCGCCGCCCGGAGATGTCATTTCCGCGCCAGCTGGCGGGGCACCAAAGGCCTTTTCCGCCAGCTGGCGGGGCGGAAATCAGTCCGGCGCGGGCCTAGCCCCTCAAGGTGAGGGCTCGGCCGCTCAAGATGCAGAGGATTCCGCCCCTTTGGGGCGGCGCGATGCCGGACTGATTTGCGCCGGTCGGCGGACATCGCGCCGATACCGGAGAATTTCGCCCCAGCTTTCCTGCGGAATCCTGCCACCCTAAATGTGCCAACCTAACGGTGTCCTCTGTCGTTTCCCTAATATCCATCCACCCCACCCCCCTCCTCGCTCTCCGGTGGTCGGCGTGGGCTCAGGATCGCTCCCGATATTGATCGCAAGAGCAGTGAAGAACGCTGTTATCCTGACGGGCACAGCAGCAAAGTCCACAGCATTTATTGACAGAAGTATTTATATACTATCCTGGCTCCTCTCCCACATTCCACCCTCCACAGCCTGGAGGTCATCCCAAATCCACGCTCCGCATCGCAACTCGGAACAGGCCTCATGGCCCAGAAACCCCGTGATTCATAACCTTCCCTTCGAGTCCACCTGTGGCATCAGCCTCACCCCTCCCTATCTCTGTAACCTCCTCCAGCCCCTACAACCCTCCCTATCTCTGTAACCTCCTCCAGCCCCTACAACCCTCCCTATCTCTGTAACCTCCTCCAGCCCCTACAACCCTCCCTATCTCTGTAGCCTCCTCCAGCCCCTACACCCCTCCCCATCTCTGTAATCTCCTCCAGCCCCTACAACCCTCCCTATCTCTGTAACCTCCTCCAGCCCCTACAACCCTCCCTATCTCTGTAACCTCCTCCAGCCCCTACAACCCTCCGTATCTCCGGAACCTCCTTCAGCCCCTACAACCTTCCCTATCTCTGTAACCTCCTCCAGTCCCCACAACCCTCCCTATCTCTGTAACCTCCTCCAGCCCCTACAACCCTCCCTATCTCTGTAACCTCCTCCAGCCCCGACAACCCTCCCTATCTCTGTAACCTCCTCCAGCCCCTACAACCCTCCCTATCTCTAACCTCCTCCAGCCCAGACAACCCTCCCTATCTCTGTAACCTCCTCCAGCCCCGACAACCCTCCCTATCTCTGTAACCTCCTCCAGCCCCTACAACTCTCCCTATCTCTGTAACCTCCTCCAGCCCCTACAACCCTCCCTATCTCTAACCTCCTCCAGCCCAGACAACCCTCCCTATCTCTGTAACCTCCTCCAGCCCCTACAACCCTCCCTATCTCTGTAACCTCCTCCAGCCCCTACAACCCTCCCTATCTCTGTAACCTCCTCCAGCCCCTACACCCCTCCCCATCTCTGTAATCTCCTCCAGCCCCTACAACCCTCCCTATCTCTGTAACCTCCTCCAGCCCCTACAACCCTCCCTATCTCTGTAACCTCCTCCAGCCCCTACAACCCTCCGTATCTCCGGAACCTCCTTCAGCCCCTACAACCTTCCCTATCTCTGTAACCTCCTCCAGTCCCCACAACCCTCCCTATCTCTGTAACCTCCTCCAGCCCCTACAACCCTCCCTATCTCTGTAACCTCCTCCAGCCCCGACAACCCTCCCTATCTCTGTAACCTCCTCCAGCCCCTACAACCCTCCCTATCTCTAACCTCCTCCAGCCCAGACAACCCTCCCTATCTCTGTAACCTCCTCCAGCCCCGACAACCCTCCCTATCTCTGTAACCTCCTCCAGCCCCTACAACCCTCCCTATCTCTAACCTCCTCCAGCCCAGACAACCCTCCCTATCTCTGTAACCTCCTCCAGCCCCGACAACCCTCCCTATCTCTGTAACCTCCTCCAGCCCCTACAACCCTCCCTATCTCTGTAACCTCCTCCAGCCCCTACAACCCTCCCTATCTCTAACCTCCTCCAGCCCAGACAACCCTCCCTATCTCTGTAACCTCCTCCAGCCCCTACAACCCTCCCTATCTCTGTAACCTCCTCCAGCCCCGACAACCCTCACTACCTCTGTAACCTCCTCCAGCCCCCACAACCCTCCCTATCTCTGTAACCTCCTCCAGCCCCGACAACCCTCACTACCTCTGTAACCTCTTCCAGCCCCCACAACCCTCCCTATCTCTGTAACCTCCTCCAGCCCCTACAACCCTCCCTATCTCTGTAACGTCTCCTGCCCCTACAACCCTCCCTATCTCTGTAACCTCCTCCAGCCCCGACAACATTCCCTATCTCTGTAACCTCCTCCAGCCCCTACAACCCTCCCTATCTCTGTAACCTCCTCCAGCCCCTACAACCCTCCCTATCTCTGTAACCTCCTCCAGGCCCTACAACCCTCCCTATTTCTGTAAGCTCCTCCAGCCCCCACAACTCTCCCTATCTCTGTAACCTCCTCCAGCCCCTACAACCCTCCCTATCTCTGTAACCTCCTCCAGCCCCGATAACACTCCCAATCTCTGTAAACTCCTCCAGCCTCTTCAACCCTCCCTATCTCTGTAATCTCCTCCAGCCCTTGCAACCCTACCTGTCTCTGTAACCTCCTCCAGCCCCGACAACCCTCCCTATCTCTATAACCTCCTCGAGCCCCTACAACCCTCCCTATTACTGCAACCTCCTCCAGCCACTACAACCCTCCCTATCTCTGTAACGTCCTCCAGATCCAACAATCCTCCCTGTCTCTGTAACCTCCTCCAGATCCTACAACACTCCCTATCTCTGTAACCGCCTCCAGCCCCTCCAACCCTCCCTATCTCTGTAACCTCCTCCAGATTCCAAAGTCCTCCCTATCTCTGTACCCTCCTCCAGCTCCTACAACCTTTCCTATCTCCGGAACCTCCTCTAGTCCCTACAATCCTCCCTATCTCTGTAACCTCCTCCAGCCCCTTCAATCCTCCCTATCTCCGGAAACTCCTTCAGCCCCTACAACCCTCCCTATCTCTGTAACCTCCTCCAGATCCTACAGTCCTCCCTATCTCTGTACCCTCCTCCAGCTTCTCCAACCCTCCCTATCCCTGTAACCTCCTCCAGCCTCTACAACCCTCCCCTATCCCTGTAACCTCCTCCAGCCCCTACAACCCTCCCTATCTCTGTAACCTCCTCCAGCCCCTACTACCCTCCCCATCTCTGTAACCTCCTCCAGATTCTACAGTCCTATCTCTGTAACTACCTCCAGCTCCTACCACCCTCCAATTCTCTGTACCCTTCTCAAGCCCCGACAACCTTCCCTATCTCTGGAACCTACTCCAGCCCCTACAACCCTCCCTATCCCCAGAACCTCCATCAGCCCCTACAACCCTCCCTATCTCTGTAACCCCCAACAGCCCCTACAACCCTTCCTATCTCTGTAACCTCCTCCAGCCCCTGCAACCCTCCCTATCTCTGTAACCTCCTCCAGCCCCTTCAACCCTCCCTATACCTGTAACCTCCTCCAGCCACGACACACCTCCCTATCTCTGTAACGTCCTCCAGATCCAACAACCCTCCCTATCACTGTAAACGCCTCCAGCCCCTCCAACCCCCCCCGATATATGTAACCTCCTCCAGCCCCAACAACCCTCCCTATCTCTGTAACCTCCTCCAGCCCCGACAACCCTCCCTATCTCGTTAATCGCCTCCAGCCCCTCCAACCCTCCCGATATATGTAACCTCCTCCAGCCCCATCAACCCTCCCTATCTCTGTAACCTCCTCCAGCCACTACAACCCTCCCTATCTCTGTAACCTCCTCCAGCCCCAACAACACTCCCTATCTCTGTAACCTCCTCCAGTCCCTACAACCCTCCCTATCTCTGTAACCTCCTCCAGCGTCTTCAACCCTCCCCACCTGTGTAACCTCCTCCAGCCACTACAACCCTCCCTATCTTTGTAACTTCCTCCAGATTCTACAGTCCTCTCTATCTCTGTAATCTCCTACAGCCACTACAACCCTCCCTGTCTCCGGAACCTCCTTCAGCCCCTACAACCCTCCCTATCTCTGTAGCCTCCTCCAGCCCCTACAACCCTCCCTACCTCCGGAACCTCCTTCAGCCCCTACAACCCTCCCTGTCTCTGTAACCTCCTCCAGCCGCTACAACCCTCCCTATCTCTGTAACCTCATCCAGCCCCTACAACCCTCTCTATCTATGCAACCTCCTCCAGCCCCTACAACCTTCCCTATCTCTGGTACCTCCTCCAGCCTCTACAACCCTCCCTATCACTGAAATCTCCTCCAGCCCCTACAACCCACCCTATCTCTGTAACCTCATCCAGCCCCTACAACCCTCCCCATCTCTGTAACCTCCTCCATCCCCTACAACCCTCCCTATCACTGAAATCTCCTCCAGCCCCTACAACCCTCCCTATCTCTGTAACCTACTCCAGCCACTACAACCCTCCCTATCTCTGGGACCTCCTCCAGCCCCGACAACCCCCTATCTCTGTAACCTCCTCCAGCCCCTGCAACCCTCCCTATCTCTGTAACCTCCTCCAGTCCCCACAGCCCTCCCTATCTCTGTAACCTCCTACCGCCCCTACACCCCTCCCTATCTCTGTAACCTCCTCCAGCCCCTACAATCCTCCCTATCTCTGTAACCTCCTCCAGCCCCTACAACCCTCCCTATCTCTGTAACCTCCTCCAGCCCCTACAATCCTCCCTATCTCCGTAACCTCCTCCAGCCTCTCCAGCCCTCCCTATCTCTATAACCTCCAGCCCCTACAACCCTCCCTATCTCTGTGACCTCCTCAAGCCCCTACACCCCTCCCTATCTCTGTAACCACCTCCCGCCTCTACAGCTCTCCCTATCTCTAGAACCTCCTCCAGCCCCGACAACCCTCCCTTTCTCTGCAACCTCCTCCAGTCCCCTAACAACCTCTCTATCTCTTTCACCTTAATTATACCACATCAGGCCACGTGGTTATCGATGTTGTCCCATGTGACCATTTGAAGCAAGCTCCTCACCCCTGAGGATTATGCGAGGAATAGAATCATAGATTTCATAGAATTTACAGTGCAGAAGGAGGCCATTCGGCCCATCCAGTCTGCACCTGACCTTGGGAAGAGTACCCTGCCCAAGCCCAGGCCTCCGCCCCATCCCCATAACCCAGTAACCCCACCTAACCTTTTTTGGACACTAAGGGCAATTTATCACGGCCAATCCACCTAACCTGCACATCTTTGGACTGTGGGAGGAAACCAGAGCACCCGGAGGAAACCCACGCACACACGGGGAGGACGTGCAGACTCCGCACAGACAGTGACCCAAGCCGGGAATCGAACCTGGGACCCTGGCGCTGTGAAGCCACAGTGCGAATGTATGACTTTGTATTCGGGAGTACGGCCACTCGGCCCATCGAGCCTGCTCCGCCATTCTATCGGATCCCGTTCGACCTGATCGTGGCCTCGACCCCGCATTCCTGCCGACCCCCTGATGACCTTTCACCCCCAGCCCCCTCGTCAATCAGGAATCTCTCCCGCTCTGCCTTAGAAATATTCCCAGGACCTGCTCCCGCTTTGAGGAAGAGAGTCCCGGAGACTCCCCGGCCTCCGAGAGAGAACATTCCTCCCCATCTCCGTTTGAAACGGCCCCTTATTGTTAAACAGTGACCCCCCTCCCCCTCGGTCTCGATTCCCCCACACGAGGAAACGTCCTCTCCACATCCGCCCTGTCAACACCCCTCAGCTTCTCAAAGGTCGGGATCCAGCGGCCTGTGACTGGGGTAAACTCCAGACGATACCGACCCAGCCCGTCCTAACTCTCCTCACAAGACACCCCGCCCGTTCCTGGAATCAGCCCAGTAAACCTTCCCCGGACTGATTCTAACACGTTGACACCTTCCCTTCAATCAGGAGGCCGACACTGTGCGCAATCCTCCAGATGTGGCCTCCCCAACGCCCTGGACACCGAATCACAACCTCCCGACTTTTATATTCAATTCCCCCTCCCAATAAACAGCGACATTCCTTAACTTTCCCAATCACTCGCTGTACCCGAACCCCGGCCTTTTGTGGTCGATGCCCTCAGACACCCTGATCCCTCTGTAGCTCGGAGCTCTGCAATCTCTCACCCTTCAGATAATGAGCCCCCTTTTTTTATTCGATTAACCTTTTTCCACATTATCTCTCCATTTGCCAGATCTTTATCCCGCTCACTTAACCTCCCCATGCCCCTCCGTCGCCTCCTTGCGTCCCCTTCACAAGTTAGTGTGAAGGATTTACCTGTGCACAGGTGGGAGTAGAAGCCTTCCTTGGTCAACATGAGCAGTAGCGAGGCCCACCCCAGTAGGACAGCGGAGAAGAGGAGGTTTTCGATCACGGCGGTTACGGCCATCCACCATCGCCGCCTGTAGGCCTGGGACAGCGAGGGTGCCATACCTAAACGGAGTGAGACTGAGAGAGAGAGAGAGAGAGACAGGGTGAGGACGAGGCAAGAGAGGGACAAACCCTCGCGGGCTCACACAGAGCGGGGAAACGTACACACCCGTGACAGGGGCGGACACATACACGAGTGACGGGGCAGCCACAGACGGGCGCATGGCAGCGGTGGACACGCAGTCACGTGTGTGACAGGGGCATAAACACGCACATGTGACAGGGATAGACCAACACACGAGTGACAGGGATGGAAACACATACAACACACATGAGTAACAGAGGTAAACACGCACACATGACAAGTGGCACGGGTGGACACATACACATTTGTGCAAGTAACGGATACACAGACACACACATGCAGACACACACACACACAGACAAACACAGACACTCACACACACAGACACACTCACAGACACACACTCACGGACACACTCGCACAGACACACACTCACAGACACACACACACACAGACAAACACAGACACTCACAGACACACAGTCACGGACACACTCACACAGACACACACTCCCAGACACACTCACACAGACACACACTCACAGACACACACACACACACAGACAAACACAGACACTCACAGACACACACTCACGGACACACTCACACAGACACACACTCCCAGACACACTCACACAGACACACACTCACAGACACACACACACACAGACAAACACAGACACTCACACACACAGACACACTCACAGACACACACACAGACAAACACAGACACATAGAGACACACACAGACACACTCACAGACACACACTCACAGACACACTCACAGACACTCACACACACAGACACAAACTCATACAGCCACACACTCCCAGACACACTCACACAGACACACACTGTAGACACACACTCACATAGACACACTCATAGAGTCACACACTCACACAGACACACAAGGACGCAGGCACACGCAAACAGACACATAGAGACACACACAGACACACAACCACAGAGAAATGCAGACACACACATGTGCAGACACAGACACACACATAGAGAGACACAGGCACAGACAAAGAGACAAAAAGACACACACAGAGACACACACACACATAGAGAGAGACAGAGGCACGCAGACACAGACAGAGAGACAAAAAGACATACACACAGAGACACATACACACATAGAGAGACACAGGCACAGACAAAGAGACAAAAAGACACACACAGAGACACACACACACATAGAGAGACAGAGGCACGCAGACACACACAGAGAGACAAAAAGACACACACAGAGACACACACACACATAGAGAGAGACAGAGGCACGCAGACACAGACAGAGAGACAAAAAGACATACACACAGAGACACACACACACATAGAGAGACAGAGGCACGCAGACACAGACAGAGAGACAAAAAGACATACACACAGAGACACACACACACATAGAGAGACAGAGGCACGCAGACACAGACAGAGAGACAAAAAGACATACACACAGAGACACACACACACATAGAGAGACACAGGCACAGACAAAGAGACAAAAAGACACACACAGAGACACACACACACATAGAGAGACAGAGGCACGCAGACACACACACAGAGACAAAAAGACATACACACAGAGACACAAACACACTGACACACACAGACACACAGATAGAGAGACAGAGACACACACACAGACACACAGGAGGAGGGTAACCCAGATGAAACTGCAAACAATATGTTTTAACCTTGAAGCTGAGCTGTGGACAGTGAGTACAGGGTGAGTAAGAGCTGGGGGCCCTGTAACCTGAAACTCACACTCCATGTGCAAGCTTCACAATAAAACTCCTGCAACTATCTCCGCTGCCCCAACAATGAGCCCCTTCGATCGGCGTCTCAGCGAGAGAGAGAGAGATTCAACCCCCCGCAAAGTTCTGACAAATCTCCGGCTACCTGCTGCAATGGTCTGTCTGCCCGACAGTCACTCAGTCCGCGTCCTCGCCAAAGCTCCCACACCAACACTTTGGGAGGGAAGGGAAAGTTTCGTCCAAACTTTGAAACTTCTTCCAAAGTGTGTTCCGCCGTCCCAGCTGCCTCTCCCTCTCTCTCTCTCTCGCTCTCTCTCTCCACCATCCCCCCACTCCACCACCCACCCAGTGTTTATTTACCCCGCCGCTAAAGCTTACTTGCAACCTCGCGCTCAGTGACTGCTCCTGCAGGAGGGTAGAGAGCTCCAGAACGTGTCCCCAATCAGCAGTAAAAGACGCAGCGACAATCCCTCCGCTTTCCCCCTATTATAAAGGAAATTGAGAGTGACTCCAGTTCACACGTGGCAATTTGCAATTCAAGGACAATTCAATATGTCTCTCTCGCTCTCTCTCCCGCACACACACACCAACAGGAAGCGGTTTCCCACGAGGGGGGGTTGCGCCAATCGATCACCGATTGAAGACACTGTGCGCGCGTAGTTCCAGCCCCTGTGAGGCAGGAGCAACCACCCCCAAAAATGGGTAGCTTTCATTCAGCGGAGCTGCGAGCGAGCGAAGGAATCTAGATAGACAGGGAGGTGCTGGGAAACCGGTCTAGCAGCATCTGTGTGCGTGAGAGAGATAGAGAGAGGGAGCGAGGGGGGGGGGCGGGGGAGAGAGAGAGCGAGGGGAGGGAGAGAGAGGCAGATTTCTTCACCGTCCGGATCCAGTATCTTCAGGCCTGAACGGAAGTAGGCCATTCGGCCCCTCCAGCAGGCGCTGCCATTCATTAAAAGGTCGGCGGGTCGCATGGCGGCAGGGCGGCGCAAGTGGTGAGCACGGACCTACGGCCGCTGCGGACGGCGGGTTCGAATCCCGGCCCTGGGTCGCTGTCCGGGTGGAGTTTGCCCATTTCGCCCCCGTGTCTGCGTGGGTTTCACCCCGCCCCCCCACAACCCAAAGATGTGCAGGTCAGGGGGATTGGCCGCGCTAAATTGCCCCTTAATGGGAGAAAAAATGAATTGGATCCTTTAAAATTTAAAACAGGTTCAAAGAAGAGCGCAGCTCAGGAACGGGCCCTTCGGCCCTCCAGGCCCGTGCCGACCATGCTGCCCAACTAAACTACAATCTTCTACACTTCCGGGGTCCGTATCCCTCTATTCCCATCCTATTCATGTATTTGTCAAGATGCCCCTTAAATGTCACTATCGTACCTGCTTCCACCACCTCCTCCGGTAGCGAGTTCCAGGCACCCACTACCCTCTGTGTAAAAAACTTGCCTCGTACATCTCCTCTAAACCTTGCCCCTCGCAACTTAAACCTATGCCCCCTAGTAATTGACTCTTCCATCCGAGGAAAAGGTTTCTGGGCAGGATTCCCTGCTTCGGAGACGAAGTATTGATGGCAACGCACAATCCATGGATTTTTACAACAGGAAAACCGGAGCGGTACCTGCCCCGATTTCTCTACCGTTAAAAGGGGCTAGCACGGCGCCGCGTGGAACGCAGTCGATTCCAATGAGAAACGGCGCGGGATTCGCCGGGTCCGTGATCGGCGGGAGGTTGACGAGCCGCCGCCCCACACACACTTTACACTCCCCACGCACACTCATCCCAGCCCCACACACACATGACACTCCCCACACACACTCATCCCAGCCGCACACACACTTTACACTCCCCAGGCACACTCATCCCAGCCACACACACACTTTACACTCCCCACGCACACTCATCCCAGCCGCGCACACACATTACACTCCCCACACACACTCATCCCAGCCGCACACACACATTACACTCCCCACGCACACTCATCCCAGCCGCACACAGACACATTACACTCCCCAGGCACACTCATCCCAGCCGCACACACACACTTTACACTCCCCACGCACACTCATCCCAGCCACACACACACATTACACTCCCCACACACACTCATCCCAGCCGCACACACACATTACACTCCCCACGCACACTCATCCCAGACCCACACACACATTACACTCCCCACGCACACTCATCCCAGCCCCACACACACTTTACACTCCCCACGCACACTCATCCCAGCCGCACACACACATTACACTCCCTACGCACACTCATCCCAGCCGCACACACACATTACACTCCCCACGCACACTCATCCCAGCCGCACACACACATTACACTCCCCACACACACTCATCCCAGCCGCACACAAACATTACACTCCCCGCGCACACTCATCCCGGCCGCACACACACATTACACTCCCCACACACACTCATCCCAGCCGCACACACACATTACACTCCCCACACACACTCATCCCAGCCGCACACACACATTACACTCCCCACGCACACTCATCCCAGCCGCACACACACATTACACTCCCCACACACACTCATCCCAGCCGCACACACACATTACACTCCCAACACACACTCATCCCAGCCGCACACACACATTACACTCCCCACACACACTCATCCCAGCCGCACACACACATTACACTCCCCACGCACACTCATCCCAGCCGCACACACACATTACACTCCCCACGCACACTCATCCCAGCCGCACACACACATTACACTCCCCACACACACCCATCCCAGCCGCACACACACATTACACTCCCCACACACACTCATCCCAGCCGCACACACACATTACACTCCCCACACACACTCATCCCAGCCACACACACACATTACACTCCCCACACACACTCATCCCAGCCGCACACACACACATTACACTCCCCACGCACACTCACCCAGCCGCACACACACATTACACTCCCCACACACACTCATCCCATTCACACACAGACATTACACTCCCCACACACACTCATCCCATTCACACACAGACATTACACTCCCCATACACACTCATCCCAGCCGCGCACACAAATTACACTCCCCACACACACTCATCCCAGCCACATACACACATTACACTCCCCACACACACTCACCCCAGCCGCACACACACATTACACACCCCACACACACTCATCCCAGCCGCACACACACATTACGCTCCCCACGCACACTCATCCCAGACACACATACACATTACACTCTCCACACACACTCATCCCAGCCGCACACACACATTACACTCCCCACACACACTCATCCCATTCACACACAGACATTACACTCCCCACACACACTCATTCCAGCCGCGCACACACATTACACTCCCCACACACACTCATCCCAGCCACACACACACATTACACTCCCCACACACTCTCACCCCATCCGTACACACACATTACACACCCCACACACACTCATCCCAGCCGCACACCCACATTACACTCCCCACACACATTCATCCCAGCCCCACACACACATTACACTCTCCACACACACTCATCCCAGCCACACACACATTACACTCCCCACACACACTCATCCCAGCCACACACACATTACACTCCCCACACACACTCACCCCAGTCACACACACACATTACACTCCCCACACACACTCATCCCAGCCACACACACACATTACACTCCCCACACACACTCATCCCAGCCGCACACACACATTACACTCCCAACACACACTCATCCCAGCCGCACACACACATTACACTCCCCACGCACACTCACCCCAGCCGCACACACACATTACACTCCCCCACAAACTCACCCCAGCCGCACACACACATTACACTCCCAACACACACTCATCCCAGCCGCACACACACATTACACTCCCCGCACACACTCATCCCAGCCCCACACACATATTACACTCCCCACACACACTCACCCCAGCCGCACACACACATTACACTCCCCCACAAACTCACCCCAGCCGCACACACACATTACACTCCCAACACACACTCACCCCAGCCGCACACACACATTACACTCCCCACGCACACTCATCCCAGCCGCACACACACATTACACTCCCCACGCACACTCATCCCAGCCGCACACACACATTACACTCCCCACACACACTTACCCAGCCACACACACACATTACACTCCCCACGCACACTCATCCCAGCCGCACACACACATTACACTCCCCACGCACACTCATCCCAGCCGCACACACACATTACACTCCCCACACACACTCATCCCAGCCGCACACACACATTACACTCCCCACGCACACTCATCCCAGCCGCACACACACATTACACTCCCCACACACACTCATCCCAGCCCCACACACACATTACACTCCCCACGCACACTCATCCCAGACACACATACACATTACACTCCCCACACACACTCATCCCAGCCACACACACACATTACACTCCCCACACACACTCATCCCAGCCCCACACACACATTACACTCCTCACGCACACTCATCCCAGCCGCACACACACATTACACTCCCCACGCACGCTCACCCCAGCCAGCAAGATGGCACTGGTTGTGCTGGAGCGTGCCCACCCCGCTGATGGGGCGGCTGGGGCTGGAGGGCACCCGGAGGGCGGAGAGGGAGGGGGGGGGGGGGGCCTATACGACCCGTGGCGCTCCGTTCACAGCGAGCTGTCGGTGGCGTGGGCAGCTGCACGTCTGCGGCAATGGCGTTCCCTGCCCATCCACGCCGACCCCACAGCCCACCTCCTGGTCACCCCCCCACCCCCTGTTGTGACGTGTACTCCGGGATAACACCGGCTGCAACTCGACGCAGCTTCGACCAAAAGATACTCCAGACTTTGAAGTTAGTTCAATGTGATTTATTGAACCATTAGCACAGTTCTCTATGAGTTCGACCCTCCTGCTAATCTTGCCGCAGTAACTCAGTCTAACTAACCAGTCTGCTCTAAGCCACGCGGCGGGTGTGATGCTTCGATCTGCCCCTGTCCTACTCTCTGAGTGTCGCCTGTGGAAAGAGACAGAGCATGTGTGCCCTGTCCTTATATATGGGTTGTGTAATGCCCCCTTGTGGTGGTGTCACCTCTGGGTGCCTTGACTGCCCATTGGTCGCGTCCTATTCTATGTGTTTATTAGCTGTATGTCTGCGTGCCACCACGTCTCTGGTGCTCCCTCTAGTGTTTACTTTGTTGTAGTGTATTCACATTAACCCCTTGTGTACTTGCAGTGATGCATGTCACCACAGTTACCATTGACCAGAAACTGAACTGCACTCGCGAGATAAACACTGCATATCGCCAACGCGCCCCCCCCCCCCCCCCCCGCCCCCCGGCCAGCGGCACGGTTGTCAGCGCACTATGGCGATACTTTCCGCACCCCCCTCTCTCCCCGCCAGCAGCCGCCACGGCGCTTTCCGGCCGTGGGCACTCGGACCATCGGAGGCCGGGGATCGCGGAGGCCCCGGGGACACCCGGAGTCTGCCCGCCAACAACGTGCGAGCGGGTGCGTGTGCTGTACGCGCGGAGGGGAAACGCATTGACGACGCTGTCGAGATTTGGCGTCAAACGGGCGCCTGCCGCAATTTCAGCACCGGAAGAACATTCTCCGCCAAATTGCGTTTTCTCTGATTTCGGCGGCGTGGGCTGGTGGAGAATCGCGCTCTCTGACTATCCCCTCTGTCCATGCCCCTCATAGTCTTGTCGACATCTATCAGGTAGGCCCTTACCCTCCGTCGATCTACGTTCCCCCCCCCCCGTCACCCTCGACAACCGAGCCGATCAACGCTCTGTCTGACTCGGGCCTTCCCCTCAAAACCGAGCGAGCGCTGCACTGTCAGAGGGTCAGTACTGAGGGAGTGCCGCACTGTCAGAGGGTCAGTACTGAGGGAGTGCTGCACTGTCAGAGGGTCAGTACTGAGGGAGCGCCGCACTGTCAGAGGCTCAGTACTGAGGGAGTGCCGCACTGTCAGAGGGTCAGTACTGAGGGAATGCCGCACTGTCAGAGGGTCAGTACTGAGGGAGTGCCGCACTGTCAGAGGGTCAGTACTGAGAGAGTGCTGCACTGTCAGAGGGTCAGTACTGAGGGAATGCTGCACTGTCAGAGGGTCAGTACTGAGGGAGTGCTGAACTGTCAGAGGGTCAGTACTGAGGGAGTGCCGCACTGTCAGAGGCTCAGTACTGAGGGAGTGCCGCACTGTCAGAGGGTCAGTACTGAGGGAGAGCTGCACTGTCAGAGGGTCAGAACTGAGTGAGTGCTGCACTGTCAGAGGGTCAGTACTGAGGGAGCGCTGCACTGTCAGAGGGACAGTACTGAGGGAGTGCCGCACTGTCAGAGGGTCAGTACTGAGGGAGTGCTGCACTGTCAGAGGGTCAGAACTGAGGGAGTGCAGCACTATCAGAGGGTCAGTACTGAGGGAGTGCTGCACTGTCAGAGGGTCAGTACTGAGGGTGTGCTGCGCTGTCAGAGGGTCAGTACTGAGGGAGTGCTGCACTGTCAGAGGGTCAGTGCTGAGGGAGTGCTGCACTGTCAGAGGGTCAGTACTGAGGGAGTGCTGTATTCAGAGGGTCAGTACTGAGGGAGTGCTGCACTGTCAGAGGGTTAGTACTGAGGGAGTGCCGCACTGTCAGAGGGTCAGTACTGAGGGAGTGCTGCACTGTCAGAGGGTCAGTACTGAGGGAGTGCTGCACTGTCAGAGGGTCAGTACTGAGGGAGTGCTGCACTGTCAGAGGGTCAGTACTGAGGGAGTGCCGCACTGTCAGAGGGTCAGTACTGAGGGAGTGCTGCACTGTGAGAGGTTTGTACTGAGGGAGAGCTGCACTGTCAGAGGGTCAGTACTGAGGGAGAGCTGCTCTGTCAGAGGGTCAGTACTGAGGGACTGCGGCACTGTCAGAGGGTCAGTACTGACGGAGTGCCGCACTGTCAGAGGGTCAGCACTGAGGGAGAGCTGCACTGTCAGAGGGTCAGTACTGAGGGAGTGCTGCACTGTCAGAGGGTCAGTACTGAGGGAGAGCTGCTCTGTCAGAGGGTCAGTACTGACCGAGTGCCGCACTGTCAGAGGGTCAGCACTGAGGGAGAGCCGCACTGTCAGAGGGTCAGTACTGAGGGAGTGCCGCACTGTCAGAGGGTCAGTACTGAGGGAGTGCTGCACTGTCAGAGGATCAGTACTGAGGGAGTGCTGCACTGTCAGAGGGTCAGTACTGAGGGAGTGCTGCACTGTCAGAGGGTCAGTACTGAGGGAGTGCTGCACTGTCAGAGGGTCAGTACTGAGGGAGTGCCGCACTGTCAGAGGGTCAGTACTGAGGGAGTGCTGCACTGTCAGAGGGTCAGTACTGAGGGAGTGCTGCACTGTCAGAGGGTCAGTACTGAGGGAGTGCTGCACTGTCAGAGGGTCAGTACTGAGGGAGTGCTGCACTGTGAGAGGTTTGTACTGAGGGAGAGCTGCACTGTCAGAGGGTCAGTACTGAGGGAGTGCTGCACTGTCAGAGGGTCAGTACTGAGGGAGAGCTGCACTGTCAGAGGGTCAGTACTGAGGGAGAGCTGCTCTGTCAGAGGGTCAGTACTGACGGAGTGCCGCACTGTCAGAGGGTCAGCACTGAGGGAGAGCTGCACTGTCAGAGGGTCAGTACTGAGGGAGTGCTGCACTGTCAGAGGGTCAGTACTGAGGGAGAGCTGCTCTGTCAGAGGGTCAGTACTGACGGAGTGCCGCACTGTCAGAGGGTCAGCACTGAGGGAGAGCCGCACTGTCAGAGGGTCAGTACTGAGGGAGTGCCGCACTGTCAGAGGGTCAGTACTGAGGGAGTGCTGCACTGTCAGAGGATCAGTACTGAGGGAGTGCTGCACTGTCAGAGGGCCAGTGCTGAGGGAGTGCTGCACTGTCAGAAGGTCAGTACTGAGGGAGTGCTGCACTGTCAGAGGGTCAGTACTGAGGGAGTGCTGCACTGTCAGAGGGTCAGTGCTGAGGGAGTGCCGCACTGTCAGAGTGCCAGTGCTGAGGGAGTGCTGCACTGTCAGAAGGTCAGTACTGAGGGAGTGCCGCACTGTCAGAGGGTCAGTACTGAGGGAGTGCTGCACTGTCAGAGGGCCAGTGCTGAGGGAGTGCTGCACTGTCAGAGGCTCAGTACTGAGGGAGTGCTGCACTGTCAGAGGGTCAGTACTGAGGGAGTGCTGCACTGTCAGAGGGCCAGTGCTGAGGGAGTGCCGCACTGTCAGAGGGTCAGTACTGAGGGAGTGCCGCACTGTCAGAGCGTCAGTACTGAGGGTGTGCTGCACTGTCAGAGGGTCGGTACTGAGGGACTGCTGCACTGTGAGAGGGTCAGTACTGAGGGAGTGCCGCATTGTCAGAGGGTCAGTACTGAGGGAGTGCTGCACTGTCTGAGGGTCAGTACTGAGGGAGTGCTGCACTGTCAGAGGGTCAGTACTGAGGGAGTGCCGCACTGTCAGAGGGTCGGAACTGAGGGAGTGCCGCACTGTCAGAGGGTCAGTACTGAGGGAGAGCTGCACTGTCAGAGGGTCAGTACTGAGGGAGAGCTGCACTGTCAGAGGGTCAGTACTGAGGGAGTGCCGCACTGTCAGAGGGTCAGTACTGAGGGAGTGCCGCACTGTCATAGGGCCAGTACTGAGGGAGAGCTGCACTGTCAGAGGGTCAGTACTGAGGGAGAGCTGCACTGTCAGAGGGTCAGTACTGAGGGAGTGCTGCACTGACAGAGGGTCAGTACAGAGGGAGTGCTGCACTCTCAGAGGGTCAGTACTGAGGGAGAGCTGCACTGTCAGAGGGTCAGTACTGAGGGAGTGCCGCACTGTCAGAGGGTCAGCACTGAGGGAGCGCCGCACTGTCAGAGGGTCAGTACTGAGGGAGTGCCGCACTGTCAGAGGGTCAGTACTGAGGGAGAGCTGCACTGTCAGAGGGTCAGTACTGAGGGAGTGCCGCACTGTCAGAGGGTCAGTACTGAGGGAGTGCCGCACTGTCAGAGGGTCAGTACTGCGGGAGTGCTGCACTGTCAGAGCGTCAGTACTGAGGGTGTGCTGCACTGCCAGAGGGTCAGTACTGAGGGTGTGCTGCACTGTCAGAGGGTCAGTACTGAGGGAGTGCTGCACTGTCAGAGGGTCAGTACTGAGGGAGCGCCGCACTGTCAGAGGGTCAGGACTGAGGGAGTGCTGCACTGTCAGAGGGTCTGTACTGAGGGAGTGCCGCATTGACAGAGGGTCAGTACTGAGGGAGAGCTGCACTGTCAGAGGGTCAGTACTGAGGGTGTGCTGCACTGTCAGAGGGTCAGTACTGAGGGAGTGCTGCACTGTCAGAGGGTCAGTACTGAGGGAGCGCCGCACTGTCAGAGGGTCAGGACTGAGGGAGTGCTGCACTGTCAGAGGGTCTGTACTGAGGGAGTGCCGCATTGACAGAGGGTCAGTACTGAGGGAGTGCCGCATTGACAGAGGGTCAGTACTGAGGGAATGCCGCATTGACAGAGGGTCAGTACCCTCCTTAATCCCCCACCCCTCCTCATCCCCCCTCACCCCCACCCCACCACCCTCACCCCCACCTCAGCCTCCCCCTCACGCCCCCCTCACACCTCCTCACACTCTCACCCACCCTCACCCCCCTCCCTCCTCAGCCCCATCACTTCTATTCACCCCCATTCCCTCTCACACCCTCACCCCCCTCCCCCCACTCCCCCTCTCACCCCCCTCACTCCCTCACCCCCACTCACCCACCATCACCCCCCCACCCACCCTCAAACCCTCACCAACCCCCCCCCCCCCCCCCACCCCCAGCAGATTTGACTCCTTACGATTCTAAAACAAATATAGAACAATTATATATCCATCACGGCCAGCACAGTAGTTAGCACTGTTGCTTCGCAGCTCCAGGGTCCCAGGTTCGATTCCGGCTTGGGTCACTGTCTGTGCGGAGTCTGCACGTTCTCCCCGCGTTTGCGTGGGTTTCCTCCGGGTGCTCCGGTTTCCTCCCACAGTCCAAAGATGTGCAGGTTAGGTGGATTGGCCGCGATAAATTGCCCCTTGCTGCCCAAAAAGGTGAAGTTGGGGTTACGGCGATAGGGGGGAGGTGTGGACCTTGGGTAGGGTGCTCTTTCCAAGGGCCGGGTGCAGACTCGATGGGCCGAATGGCCTCCTTCCTCACTGCAAATTCTATGATTCCATGAACACAGCAACCACAAAAGGCTGGTGTTTGGGTACAGCACGGAATTAGCACAGTTAAAGAATGCTAATGTGGATTGTGAGGGGAATTGAATGTGAAGGGAAGGATGATACGCTTCCGTCGTACAGGGCGTATGTCAGGTTACATCTCGAAGACTGTGTGCAGTTTTGAGCTCCTTATTTAAGGAAGGATTTAAATGGGTCGGAGGAGGTTCTGAGGAGGTTTACTGGATCGATGCGTGGAATGAGGGGGGTGTCTGACGAGGGAAGGTCAGACAAACTGGGCTCGCTCCCAGCGGAGTTTAGAAGAGTGAGTGACGGAAGGGGCCGGGGGGGTGACAGGATTGAAGTTTATAAGTTCCTGAAGGTTCTCCACAAGGTGGCTGTGGAAAGGATGTTTCCTCTTGTGGGCAGGTCCTGGACGAGGGTTCAAAATGGGGGCCCTCCGTTTTAGGCCAGAGACCAGGGGAATTATTTCTCTCAGAGGATCGGGGGAACTCACTGCCTCAGGAGGGGGCGGCGGCCGCTGAATGTTTTTGAGGTGATTCTGGTGAGGAAAACGGAATCAACGGCTATCGGGGGCGGCGGGGAGGGTAGGTGGGAATGTGGAGCAGGAAACACAAACCGATCGGATGCGGTGTCAACGAACGGTGGAGCTGACTCGAGGGGCCTCAAAGAACAAAGAAACGTACAGCGCAGGGACAGGCCCTTCGGCCCGCCAAGCCTGTGCCGACCATGCTGCCTGACTAAACTACAATCTTCTACCCTTCCGGGGTCCGTATCCCTCGATTTCCATCCTATTCATGTATTTGTCAAGATGCCCCTTAAACGTCACTATCATCCCTGCTTCCACTACCTCCTCCGGCAGCGAGTTCCAGGCACCCACTACCCTCTGTGTAAAAAAACTCGCCTCGTACATCTACTCTAAACCTTGCCCCTCGCACCTTAAACCTATGCCCCCTAGTAATTGACCCCTCTACCCTGGGAAAAAGTCTCTGACTATCCACTCTGTCTATGCCCCTCATAATTTTGTAGACCTCTATCAGGTCGCCCCTCAACCTCCGTCATTCCAGTGAGAGCAAACCGAGTTTATTCAACCGCTCCTCATAGCTAATGCCCTCCATACCAGGCAACATTCTGGTAAACCTCTTCTGCACCCTCTCTAAAGCCTCCACATCCTTCTGGTAGTGTGGCGACCAGAATTGAACACTATACTCCAAGTGTGGCCTAACTAAGGTTCTATACAACTGCAACATGACTTGTAAAATTCTTATACTCAATGCCCCGGCCAATGAAGGCAAGCATGCCGTAGGCCTTCTTGACTACCTTCTCCACCTGTGTCGCCCCTTTCTGTGACCTGTGGACCTGTACACCTCGATCTCTCTGACTGTCAATACTCTTGAGGGTTCTACCATTCACTGTATATTCCCGACCTGCATTAGACCTTCCAAAATGCATTACCTCACATTTGTCCGGATTAAACTCCATCTGCCATCTCTCCGCCCAAGTCTCCAGACAATCTAAATCCTGCTGTATCCTCAGACAGTCCTCATCGCTATCCGCTATTCCACCAACCTTTGTGTCGTCTGCAAACTTACTAATCAGACCAGTTACATTTTCCTCCAAATCATTTATATATAGTACGAACGGCAAAGGTCCCAGCACTGACCCCTCACGTCTGTCCTATTTCCTATGTTCCCACGCTGTAGATGCGCAGGGCTCCCGAAGCACGTGAGGAGATGTCGGGCGTATTTCTCGACGCCATCGCGCACTTGAGATACTTCCGTCGGTGGGTGCGCGCGCGCGAGGGTCAGAATCGCGCCGTCGACAACCAAGACGTCAATTCCGCCGACTGAGGAGGGATAACGGGGCCTTTGTGTTCACGGTCGGCGGACAGGCCAATTGGCGGCCTTGGCGCTTTAGCTGCAACCTCGGTCCAGGCCGGGGTGAAATGTCGGGGCAGAAATTGACTGAACAAGCGGGCCTGGGGGGGCCAAGGTCTGTGTGTAATTGTACTTGGAGCCTGCCCGCTCCCCTCAAGCCCCAGCAGCGCTCAGCCATTCACAGAGGCGCGATTCACGCAGGCCGACCGTGAAATGGGCAGCTAGAGTGCAATCGCCCTCCGGGGCCCACCTTGGCCGGGAACGCGCTTGGCGTCCGCGGCTGGGCCCGCTGTGTGCACGCATTGAAAGAAGGGTGTGAATGCATTGGAAGCAGATCAGACAAGGTTTATTAGACCTATCCCAGCAATGGGGGGGGGGAGGGGTTTATAATCATGAATGCCACAGGAATCTGTGTGGGGTCCTTAATTATTTACAATATATACTAATCACTAGGGATGAGATGTAGCCACCTAAAATGGCTGATTCCCGATTAGAATGGTCAAACCCCGATTTAAAATGGCGAACGGAAGAGGCTGATGGGAAAATCAGCCAACAGGACTCAAACGGACAGCTGCAGGTAAAACAGTGTATTCGCCTCTGGGGGAGTCAGCCCAGACCGATACCTGCAGCCATCAACATCACAACAACCCAGCCATCTGCATTTTAAGCAGCCATCCCCGGGAACAATTGCTACAAATTAGTAACACAAAGCCGACCCAGACCTTTCGGCGCCAGCAGGAGCTGACACAAAGAAAGGTAAACGACCACCCCTCGATCAAGGAATCGCTCCAGCATTGGAGCATATCGAACCAAGTGATTGGGACCAAGTCCAATCACTTGGAACCAGGTACGAGGTCCGCCCCGAGAGGCGGGAAACCCCGGGGACTATAAGAATAGGGGCCAAGTTCAACTCAACCCTTCTTCCCCTCTCCACACCCTTCGAGACCCTTCGGCAAGAGAACCGTAAGCGTTACTCCAGCGATCGCTACCAGGTAGGCACTCCTGACTATCGACTTGTACCAGCTTTTGAATCCCGCAGGCTCAGAACCCATTCGAAAGACCATTCGTTTCCCTGACCTGGTGGGCCATTTCCAAAGTTAAGTATTGGCCTTTAGTGGTAGGTAGTAGTCTAGAAGTAGGATTATTGTTTAAGTATTAATTGCTGTATATAATAAATGAGCGTTGATTTAACTCTTACTAAGCGGTGTGTTGCTTATTAATCATTACTTGGACTTGAACCACGTGGCGGTATCAGAAAGATACCTGGCGACTCGTGAGCAAAGGTGACAGAATAAGAATAAAGTAAACTAAGGCTAAAACGAGCAACAGAGGGAAGTGAATGCATTGTTGCGGTTGACACAAAAATACCTGGTAAGTAGGTGGCGAGGTTAACACACAGAATCGACAGACAGGTTTAGACAGGTTAGGTGAGTAACGAGGCAAAAACTTGGCAGATGGAATACATTGTCGGAAGAGGTGGATTTATGCCCTTTGGCGGGAAGAATAAAGGAGCTGAGTATTATTTAAATGGAGAGAGATTGCAGAAAGCTGCATCACGGGGGGGATTTAGAGATTCTCGTGCATACATCACAAAAAGTTAGTATGCAAGTTCGGCCGGTCATCGGGAAGGCAAATGGGATGTTGGCCTTTATATCGAAGGGAATGGAGAATAAACATTGGGAAGTCTTGTCGAAACTAGGCAAGGAATGAAACATGGAAAATGGGAGCAGGAGGAGGCCATTCGGCCCTTCGAGCCTGCTCTGCCATTCGTCATGATCGTGGCTGATCATCAAGTTCAATACCCCGATCCCACCTTCCCCCCATATCCCTCGATCCCATTAGCCCCGAGAGCTAAATCGAATTATTTCCTGAGATTCCACAACGTTTTGGCCTCAACTACTTTCTGTGGTAGCGAATTCCACAGATTCACCAAACTCAGGGTCGCGACCCGGCGGGTGGGCCATGGGGCGGGTGTCGGGAGGGTCGCGGGGCGATCGGTTGTGGCGTTCCCGATCGCGGGTGGAAGACCCCTCGAAAGGCAGCGACCGGCTTTTAAGAATGCCGGCCGTGGACAGTCCCCGATTGGTTGTGGGGCTTGAGGGGGCGGGGCAGCATGAGGCTGGGCTGTGTGCTTGCCACCGTGTAGCCGCCAGGGGTGGGACTGACAGGCGTTCACGTGGGCGCGCGAGGCTGACAGTGGTGGCCGCAACTTGGAGCTCCGCAATGGTGGTCGTCCCCTGAGCGGCGCTTAACCGGCCAGCACTTCCTTGCATATCACACACATGAAATTTGCATTCTGATTTGCTGGTTTAGCACAGGGCTAAATCGCTGGCTTTGAAAGCAGACCAAGGCAGCCCAGCAGCACGGTTCAATTCCCCGACCAGCCTCCCCGAACAGGCGCCGGAATGTGGCGACTAGGGGCTTTTCCCAGTAACTTCATTTGAAGCCTACTTGTGACAATAAGCGATTTTCATTTTTTTTTTTTCATTTCATCGGCACAATTAACAAAGCCATACCTCCAGAAATCATCTTCATACTGCTTTGTTCCAGGTTTCAGTTCCTCCTTAATTGTTTCTTAATTGGGCCTTGAGTCTTCCTCTCTCTCTCTCTCTCGAGATAAAGATGTGCGGCCTGAGATATTATCCTTTCGTACAAAGATGGCTCTATCATCTTTCACCCTCCCCTGCCATTTTCTGAATGATCCGGTATTAAAACTGGGCGCCGTAGCTCTTAAATTCCGTTGTTGTAATGCTATGCAGTAACAGCGCAGAAGAAGTGCATTTGGCCTCTGGCCAACTCGGTGTCCGGCAAGAGGAATAGGACACTGGAACCGGACAAGACAGGCCTTGATCAGAGTCGCAGAAGCTGTTAGTAGCCTGTTTGGAAGCTCCACAGTTTGGTCAGCAACAGTTTACCCCACCCACAGTTTATTCAACATTCAATAACTCGCCTCGAACTCGATGTTCCCTCGTGCACTGATTTATTTCTTATCATAGGACACGAACAAAACAATTGTGAAGTGATCCTGACTTGCTTGCTCTGATATTTGCAGTCATGCTTGTTCTGAACTGTACCAGTTGTGTTCTGAAATTCATTTTGGTGCGTGATTTGTAAAAGAGTATAAAACTCGAATATAAACGTACATTTCAAAAAAGGCTAAACCAGTTTATTGCAAACCAGACGGATTGCACCCTCAACTTTCAGACAATTAAAGAATAAATAATTAGTTGGCAGACATGTTAGAAAGGATGTAATTTGGGACACAGAAGTTGACTTTTATAATTATCAGGGCTTTATTAATACCTGATTATCAATGCAGATTCTTAAAATGCTGCGGGGAATTATAAACTCGTCTCCTTCCCAGACAGGTGGAAATAAAAGATGATGTCGGAATCCCCCATCCGTCTCTACTTCCTACAGGAGCTAAAGAAATTCGGCATGTCTGCATCGACTCTCGCAAACTTCTGCAGATGTGCGATAGAGAGCTTCCTATCCGGCTGCATCACAGCCCGGTCTGGCAACTGCTCGGCCCAGGATCGCAAGAAACTGCAGAGTGCGGTGAACTCAGCCCAGCCCATCACACAAGCTCGCCACCCCCACATCGATTCTGTCTACGCCTCCTGTAGCTTCGGGAAGGCAGACGGCATTGTCAGAGACCCCTCCCACCCAGACATTGCCCTCTTCCAGACCCTCCCGTCAGGCAGGAGATACAGAGGTCACGGCCTATCCACCTAACCTGCACATCTTTGGACTGTGGGAGGAAACCGGAGCACCCGGGGGAAACCCACGCAGACACGGGGAGAACGTGCAGACTCCGCACAGACAGTGGCCGAGCGGGAATCGAACCTGGGACCCTGGAGCTGTGAGGCAGCAGTGCTGACCACCGTGGCTCCCATCAGAAACTGAGCATTCCTGAAGCGCATCTTCTGAGGTAAGGCTGGGCCCAAACCAATCGAGGCTTCAATACCTCGACTCCTGAACGAATCACCGCCCACAAGGACATCAACCCCAGCAGCGAAGATCTGGGGCGAAATTCCCCCCCAACGGCGGAAGGGAAAGAGTGCCCCCACGGCACAGGCCCGCCCGCGGATCGGTGGGCCCCGATCGTGGGCCAGGCCACCGTGGGGGCACCCCCCAGGGTCAGATCGCCCCGCGACCCCCCCAGGACCCCGGAGACCGCCCACGCCGCCTTGCCCCGCCGGTAAATAGGTACTCTAATTTACGCCGGCGGGACAGGCAATTTATCGGCGGGACTTCGGCCCATCCGGGCCGGGGAGAATCCAGCGGGGGGGGGGGGGGGGGGGGCGCCAACCGGCGCGGCCCGATTCCCGCCCACGCCGAATATCCGGTACCGGAGACTTCGGCAACCGGCGGGGGCGGGATTCACGGCGGCCAACGGCCATTCTCCGACCCGCTGGGGGGGGGTCGGAGAATGACGCCCCAAATCTCTCATGCCTCTTGGTCCCTGTTATTTTTGAACCTTTCCTACCCCTTCACCATGTGTCTGCCTTGTCTATGTCTGGTTGGAGAGTTAGACCAGTGGACCATTGTTTCATTATTGTCAATATATGTTTATTGTTTACTCTTGTCATAAATAAACAGTTTGTTAATGTTATACTTATAAATCTTGTCTGTAACACAATGGAGCAGACAAGGGTTAGAGATCTCAAAAAAATACATAAATTATTGATTAATTCATTTATGTTGGCACTCAGGGGCGGGATTCTCCGTAATCGGCGCGATGTCCGCCGACCGGCGCCAAAAACGGCGCGAATCAGTCCGGCATCGCGCCGCCATAAAGGTGCGGAATCCTCCGCACCCTGAGGGGCCGAGCCTTCACCTTGAGGGGCTAGGCCGGCGCCGGACTGATTTACGCCCCGCCAGCTGGCGGGAAAGGCCTTTGGTGCCCCCCCGGGGCCAGATCGCCCCGCGCCCCCCCCCCACCCCCCAGGACCCCGGAGCCCGCCCGCGCCGCCTTGTCCCGCCGGTAAGGTAGGTGGTTCAATCCACGCCGGCGGGAGAGGGTTGACAGCGGCGGGACTTCGGCCCGTCGCAGACCGGAGAATCGCCGGGGGATTCCCGCCGACCGGCGCGGCGCGATTCCCGCCCCTGCCGAATATCCGGTGGCGGAGGATTCGCGACACGGCGGGGGCGGCATTCACGCCGGCCCCCGGCGATTCTCCGACCCGGTGGGGGAGGGGGTCGGAGAATCGCGCCCCTGGTGTCTGTGGGGCTGAAACTGACCGTGCACTCGCCCAGGGTGTTGTAGCATAGTTTACTCTCACATTGTATTTGCCCCTTCTTAATCAATCCTTTGGTGCGCCTTGGCTGACTTTTAAACGGTCTCCAATCCTCGGGTCTGTTGCTTTACGGGGCTGGTTTAGCACAGGGCTATGTAGCTGGCTTTGAAAGCAGACCAAGGCAGGCCAGCAGCACGGTTCGATTCCCGTACCAGCCTCCCCGAATAGGCCGGAATGTGGCGACGAGGGGCTTTTCACAGTAACTTCATTTGAGGCCTACTTGTGACAATGAGCGATTTTCATTTCCTTTCACTTGCTATTTTGTCTGCCACTTCTTTGAATCTAAAGCTATCTCCAATTTCCCTTGTAAACCATGTTCCGGCCCACAGTTGCCTTTCTACTCTTGTGCCAAATAGGAATAAACAGCTTTTGGCGTTCACCTGTTCGTTCCTCGATTGCCTGCCATTGTCTGCCCTCTGTCCTGCCTTTCAGTCATGTTTCCCAGTCCACCATGGCCAGCGCATACCATCGTAGCTACCTACCATCACAGGTGGGTAGTCTGGTAGCCAGGACCTGGGAGAGAGAGAGGGGGGGGAAGTGCTGCACACAGCACCCTGCTGAGGCAGGCCACGTGGGAATGCGGGGTGAAACTTGGCCTCGGAATAGGCAACGTTTAAGAGGAGGTAAAACAAGACTGGAAGATTTGCTTAGCTTTAGTGAGGGGTGGAAGTCTCAATAAATTAAACCACCTACCTTACCGGCGGGACAAGGCGGCGCGGGCGGGCTCCGGGGTCCTGGGGGGGGGGGGGGCGCTGGGCGATCTGGCCCCGGGGGGGTGCCCCCACGGTGGCCTGGCCCGCGATCGGGGCCCACCGATCCGCGGGCGGGCCTGTGCCGTGGGGGCACTCTTTCCCTTCCGCCTCCGCCACGGTCTCCACCATGGCGGAGGCGGAAAAGACTCTCCCCACTGCGCATGCGCGGGAAACTGTTAGCGGCCGCTGACGCTCCCGCGCATGCGCCGCCCCGAATGTCATTTCTGCGCCAGCTGGCGGGGCAACAAAGGCCGTTTCCGCCAGCTGGCGGGGCGGAAATTCGTCCGGCGCCGACCTAGCCCCTCAATGTTGGGGCTTGGCCCCCAAAGATGCGGAGCATTCCGCACCTTTCGGGCGGCGCAATGCCCGTCTGATTTGCGCCGTTTTGGGCGCCAGTCGGCGGACATCGCGCCGTTTCCGGAGAATTTCGCCCCAGAAGTGACCTCCCGGGAGCGAAGGTTAATTTTGGACTGATTTTGGGAAAACCTTCCGACGGACAATGTAATGTCTAACTTTGGAATGTGACTTTTGGTCAGTTTAGATGGGAGACTTGTTTCTGTGGTTTAGAGCATAGGTTGCTACCTGAAATAGCGCTTAGTCATTAGTCTGTTCACCCTTTTGTTACAGTAAAAGTTTTAAAACATGAAATATTGCTGTGTTCACCATTTCAGCTATTATCCGGCAGTTCAAAATTCTTTTAACAGCTTAAATCTGTACGACGAGCATTGGACAAGTCTTGCCGTACATGGGTTGCCGTGTCGAGGCAGGTAAAAGGAGTCAGCTGTTTTTAAGAGTTGACCAGGTTTTCGTTTGAGGCGAAAATCGCTCATTGTCACAAGTAGGCTTCAAATGAGGTGACCGTGAGAAGGTTCTCGTCGCCACATTGCGGCGCCTGCTCGGGGAGCCTGCAGCATCCAACAAGAGTTCTTCAAATCCAAAAGGGCAAAGGCAATGAACAACGGAATGCAAATAACAAGAGGACCTCATGCGCTCAGTCTGTCGGAAGGTGCCGGAAGGTCTCGGTGACAGCTTGGCTGTAGGTACCCAGTTGGGTGATGACGTGGTAGCCACCGACAATCACCTCCCACCTGGCGGGAGGATGTTGATGGTTGAACAGAGGACTCCCTTCTTCCTGTTCCAGGGAGGTTGCATTCAACTTCAACCAGTAAACCTGTCAGGAAAACAAGGACGGAAAACGTGAGGCGATCCACTTCGGTGGAAGGAACAGGTGGACAGAGTATTTCCTGTAAGAAGTCTGACAACACCCACCGGGTTAAAGTCCAACAGGTTTGTTTCAAATCACTAGCTTTCGGAGCGCTGCTCCTTCCTCATTGTTTGCAGCAAACTACCCAACCTTCAGAACAGCGACCACGACACCACACAACCCTGTCATGGCAGTCTCTGCAAGACGTGCCAGATCATTGACATGGATACCACCATTACACGTGAGAACACCACCCACCAGGTACGCGGGACAGACTCGTGCGACTCGGCCAACGTTGTCTACCTCATACGCTGCAGGAAAGGATGTCCCGAAGCGTGGTACGTTGGCGAGACCATGCAGACGCTGCGACAACGAATGAACGGACATCGCGCGACAATCGCCAGGCAGGAATGTTCCCTTCCAGTCGGGGAACACTTCAGCAGTCAAGGGCATTCAGCCTCTGATCTCCGGGTAAGCGTTCTCCAAGGCGTCCTTCAGGACGTGCGACAACGCAGAATCGCCGAGCAGAAGCTTATAGTCAAGTTCCGCACACATGAATACGGCCTCAACCGGGACCTGGGATTCATGTCGCATTACATTCATCCCCCAACATCTGGCCTGGGCTTGCAAAATCCTACCAACTGTCCTGGCTTGACACAATTCACACCTCTTTAACATGGGGTTACCCCTATCTCTGGAGCTGTAAAGACTTAATTACCTACAAATGCTCGCATTCAAAGCATTGTCTGGCATCTTTGAATTTGTCTATATATATGTTTCTGGAACAGACCTCTTCATTCACCTGGTTTATATATAAAATAACAGATACACGGGACAGAGTTACAGACTGGAATCTAATCGAGGGGTTCGGGGTGGTTTATATATAGAATAACAGATACCCGGGAGTGAGTTACAGACTGGAATCTAATCGAGGGGTTCGGGTTGGTTTATATATAGAATAACAGATAACCGGGAGTGAGTTACAGACTGGAATCTAATCGAGGGGTTCAGGGCGGTTTATATATAGAATAACAGATACCCGGGAGTGAGTTACAGACTGGAATCTAATCGAGAGATTCGGGGTGGTTTATATATAGAATAACAGATACCCGGGAGTGAGTTACAGACTGGAATCTAATCGAGGTGTTCGGGGTGGTTTATACATAGAATAACAGATAACCGGGAGTGAGTTACAGAGTGAATCTAATCGGGGGGTTCGGGGTGGTTTATATACAGAATAACAGATACCCGGGAGTGAGTTACAGACTGGAATCTAATCGACGGGTTCGGGGTGGTTTATATATAGAATAACAGATTCCCGGGAGTGAGTTACAGACTGGAATCTAATCGAGGGGTTCGGGGTGGTTTATATATAGAATAACAGATACCCGGGAGTGAGTTACAGACGGGAATCTAATCAAGGGGTTCGGGGTGGTTTATATATAGAATAACAGATACCCGGGAGTGAGTTACAGACTAGAATCTAATCCAGGTGTTCGGGGTGGTTTATATATAGAATAACAGATACCCGGGAGTGAGTTACAGACTGGAATATAATCGAAGGGTTCGGGGTGGTTTATATATAGAATAACAGATACCCGGGAGTAAGTTACAGACGGGAATCTAATCGAGGGGTTCGGGGTGGTTTATATATAGAATAACAGATACCTGGGAGTGAGTTACAGACTGGAATCTAATCGGGGGGTTCGGGGTGGTTTATATACAGAATAACAGATACCCGGGAATGAGTTACAGACTGGAATCTAATCGAGGGGTTCGGGGTGGTTTATATATAGAATAACAGATACCCGGGAGTGAGTTACAGACGGGAATCTAATCGAGGGGTTCGGGGTGGTTTATATATAGAATAACAGATACCCGGGAGTGAGTTACAGACGGGAATCTAATCGAGGGGTTCAGGGTGGTTTATATACAGAATAACAGATACCCGGGAGTGAGTTACAGACGGGAATCTAATAGAGTGGTTCGGGTGGTTTATATATAGAATAACAGATAACCGGGAGTGAGTTACAGACTGGAATCTAATCGGGAGGTTCGGGGTGGTTTATATATAGAATAACAGATACCCTTGAGTGAGTTACAGACTGGAATCTAATCGAGGGGTTCGGGGTGGTTAATATATAGAATAACAGATACCCGGGAGTGAGTTACAGACTGGAATCTAATCGAGGGGATCAGGATCGTTTATAAATAGAATAACAGGTACCCGGGAGTGAGTTACAGACTGGAATCTAATCGAGAGGTTCAGGGTGGTTTATATATAGAATAACAGATACCCGGGAGTGAGTTACAGACTGTAATCTAATTGAGGGGTTCGGGGTGGTTTATATATAGAATAACAGATAACCGGGAGTGAGTTACAGACTGGAATCTAATCGAGGGGTTCCGGGTGATTTATATATAGAATAACAGATACCCGGGAGTGAGTTACAGACTGGAATCTAATCGAGGGACTCGGGGTGGTTTATATACAGAATAACAGATACCCGGGAGTGAGTTACAGACTGGAATCTTATGGAGAGGTTCGGGGTGGTTTATATATAGAATAACAGATACCCGGAAGTGAGTTACAGACTGGAATCTAATCGAGGTGTTAAGGGTGGTTTATATGTAGAATAGCAGATACCCGAGAGTGAGTTACAGACTGGAATCTAATCGAGGAGCTCGGGGTGGTTTATATATAGCATAACAGATACCCGGGAGTGAGTTACAGACTGGAATCTAATCGAGGGGTTCAGGGTGGTTTATATATAGAATAACAGATACCTGGGAGTGAGTAACCGACTGGAATCTAATCGATGGGCTCGGGGTGGTTTATATATAGA
Organism: Scyliorhinus torazame; assembly: GCF_047496885.1. Taxonomy (NCBI): domain Eukaryota; kingdom Metazoa; phylum Chordata; class Chondrichthyes; order Carcharhiniformes; family Scyliorhinidae; genus Scyliorhinus; species Scyliorhinus torazame. Next base: position 4,792,223 of record NC_092710.1, on the reverse strand, counting down.
ATAACAGATACCTGGGAGTGAGTTACAGACTGGAATCTAATCGAGGAGTTTGGGGTGGTTTATAAAAAGAATAAGAGATACCTGGGAGTGAGTTACAGACTGGAATCTAATCGAAGGGTTCAGGGCGGTTTATATATAGAATAACAGATACCCGGGAGTGAGTTACAGATTGGAATCTAATCGAGGGGTTTGGGATGGTTTATATATAGAATAACAGATACCCGGGAGTGAGTTTCAGACTAGAATCTAATCGAGGGACTCGGGGTGGTTTATGTACAGAATAATAGATACCCGGGAGTGAGTTACAGACTGGAATCTAATCGCGAGGTTCGGGGTGGTTTATATATAGAATAACAGATACCCGGGAGTGAGTTACGCACTGGAATCTAATCGAGGGGTTCGGGGTGGTTTATATATAGAATAACAGATACCCGGGAGTGAGTTACACACTGGAATCTAATCGAGGGGTTCGGGGTGGTTTATATATAGAATAACAGATACCCGGGAGAGAGTTACAGACTGGAATCTAATTGAAGGGTTCGGGGTGGTTTATATATAGCATAACAGATACCCGGGAGTGAGTTACAGACTGGAATCTAATCGAGGGGTTCAGGGTGGTTTATATATAGAATAACAGATACCTGGGAGTGAGTAACCGACTGGAATCCAATCGATGGGCTCGGGGTGGTTTATAAAAAGAATAACAGATACCCGGGAGTGAGTTACAGACTGGAATCTAATCGAAGGGTTCAGGGTGGTTTATATATAGAATATCAGATTCCCGGGAGTGAGTTACAGACTGGAATCTAATCGAGGGGTTTGTGATGGTTTATATATAGAATAACAGATACCCGGGAGTGAGTTTCAGACTAGAATCTAATTGAGGGACTCGGGGTCGTTTATATACAGAATAACAGATAACCGGGAGTGAGTTACAGACTGGAATCTTATGGAGAGGTTCGGGGTGGTTTATATACAGAATAACAGATACCCGGGAGTGTGTTACAGACTGGAATCTAATCGAGGGGCTCGTGGTGGTTTATATATAGAATTACAGTTACTCAGGAGTGAGTTACAGACTGGAATCTAATCAAGGGGTTCGGGGTGGTTTATATATAGAATAACAGATACCCGGGAGTGAGTCACAGACTGGAATCTAATCGAGGGGTTCGGGGTGGTTTATATATAGAATAACAGATACCCGGGAGTGAGTCACAGACTGGAATCTAATCGAGGTGTTCGGGGTGGTTTATATATAGAATAACAGATACCCGGGAGTGAGTTACAGACAGGAATCTAATCGAGGGGTTCAGGGTGGTTTATATATAGAATAACAGATACCCGGGAGTGAGTTACAGACTGGAATCTAATTGAGGGGTTCGGGGTGGTTTATATATAGAATAACAGATACCCGGGAGTGAGTTACAGACTGGAATCTAATCGAGGGGTTCGGGGTGGTTTATATATAGAATAACAGATACCCGGGAGTGAGTTACAGACTGGAATCTAATCGAGGGGTTCGGAGTGGTTTATATATAGAATAACAGATACCCGGGAGTGAGTTACAGACTGGAATCTAATCGAGGGGTTCGGGGTGGTTTATATATAGAATAACAGATACCCGGTAGTGAGTTACAGACTGGAAGCTAATCGAGGGGTTCAGGGTGGTTTATATATAGAATAACAGAGACCCGGTAGTGAGTTACAGACTGGAAGCTAATCGAGGGGTTCAGGGTGGTTTATATATAGAATAACAGATACCTGGGAGTGAGTTACAGACTGGAATCTAATCGATGGGTTCAGGGTGGTTTACATATAGAATAACAGATACCCGGGAGTGAGTTACAGACTGGAATCTAATCGAGGGGTTCAGGGTGGTTTATATATAGAATAACAGATACCCGGGAGTGAGTTACAGACTGGAATCTAATCGAGGGGTTCAGGGTGGTTTATATACAGAATAACAGATACCCGGGAGTGAGTTACAGACTGGAATCTAATCGAGGGGTTCGGGGTGGTTTATATATAGAATAATAGATACCCGGGAGTGAGTTACAGACTGGAATCTAATCGAGGGGTTCAGGGTGGTTTATATATAGAATAATAGATACCCGGGAGTGAGTTGCAGACTGGAATCTAATCGAGGGGTTTGGGGTGGTTTATATATAGAATAACAGGTACCCGGGAGTGAGTTACAGATTGGAATCTAATCGAGGGGTTCGGGGTGGTTTATATATAGAATAACAGATACCCGGGAGTGAGTTACAGACTGGAATCTAATCGAGGGGTTCAGGGTGGTTTATATATAGAATAACAGATACCCGGGAGTGAGTTACAGACTGGAATCTAATCGAGGGGTTCGGGGTGGTTTACCTATAGAATAATAGATACCCGTGAGTGAGTTCATGTAGTACCATGAAAAGCCACTGGAGGGATGCTAGACCTTCGGGGAGGAGTATGTACGAGGCAGCTCGTGGAGAGCAGATTGTGTAAGAAGGTTAGATTGTAGTTTATACCGGCAGTGAGATTAGCAGTAGGCGAGTGTAGTTCGATGTTATTAATCAGTTTGGCATTCTAAAGGACAAAGTGTTGAAACCCAGTTTCGACGAGTAAATAAAATCGGACCTTTCAGTCAAAGCTCGGCTGTGATCTTTGTGGACACGACGTCAATCACCCTGAAAGGAGCAACATAAAGGACACCACACTCCCTGTCACTTCCCCTTTCCCTCCCTCCCCTCCTCCGGCCCTCCTTGCCCTCCGCCCCTACCCCTTCCCTCCTCCTCCCTCGCCTTGCAATTCAATTGAATTCAATAAAAACCTGCAATGAAAAGGCTAATTGGTGATCATCGCGAAATTAAATTGGGTGTTATAATCTGCCTGAATACTATTGGCTGGGGACTATCCCATAACTCTCAGGGGGTATGGGGGGGGTGGGGGGGATGGGTGAATGATTAGCAGTTTCATATGCGTAAATAGGCAGGGTAGCACAGTGGTTAGCACCGTCGCTTCACAGCTCCAGGGACCCGGGTTCGATTCCCGGCCTTGGGTGACTGTCCGTGCGGAGTCTGCACGTCCTCCCCCGTGTCTGCGTGGGTTTCCTCCGGGTGCTCCGGTTTCCTCCCACGAGTCCCGAAAGACGGGCTTGTTGGGTGAATCGGACATTCTGAATTCTCCCTCCGTGTACCCCAACAGGCGCCAGAATGTGGCGACGAGGGGATCTTCACAGGAACTTCATTGCAGCGTTAATGTAAGCCTACTTGTGACACTAATGTAGATTATTAATAAAGGGCTGGACAGTACCAGTTCACGGAGTAAAGCAGTGGGGAAGTGCTACTGCTGCTGTTTCTACAAAAATTGTCAATAAAGTTATTTTCTTTTGACCCTACGAACTCGGGCTGGATTCTTCGTGGCCCTGGCAGAACATAGCTTGTGGTTAAAAACCAATCTGGTCAACTAATGTCCCTTCGGGGAAAGATATCGGCCGTCCTCACCCCGGTGTCTGGCCTACAGGTGACTCCCAGACCCCACAGCAATATGGCCGACCGTCTGACAGAGCCCGGCGAGAATTTCAGTCCAAGGGCAATTCGGGATGGAGCACAGGTGTCGGCCCAACCCGCCTTGCCACGTCCCCAGAACAGATGGAAACAAAAGCGCCAAGGATTGAGAACACACCACGTCTTTGAAGACGAACTGGAGATCAGCGAGGAGGTACTCGAGGCCTTCGATGGAATCTTCAAGAGTCTGGCTGGCCGTCTTGTGCTTCAGCCAGAGCAGGTGGGTCAGGTAGCTGGGGAGCAAACTTTGCAGAGACAGTAACCGCTCGGAGACCTTGGAAGTGAAAGAACAACGAGTGTTAGAACCTGTATCAAAATGCAGGCTTTCAGAAAACAGAGAGAGGCAGCAGACACTACAGACCATTGTATCTATGTGTGTGTATGTGTGTGTGAGAGACTGTGGGCGCGTGTGTGTGACAGTGTGACTACGTGTGTCTGTGTTTGTGTGTGCCTGCCTGTGAGTGTGCAACTGTCCATGTGAGTGCGTGAGCGTGCGACTGTATCGGTGTGGGAGAGTGTGAGTGTGTGAATGTGTGTGCGTGAGCGTGTGACTGTATCGGTGTGGGAGTGTGTGAATATGTGTGCGTGAGCGTGTGACTGTATCGGTGTGGGAGAGTGGGAGTGTGTGAATGTGTGTGCGTGAGCGTGCGACATGTATCGGTGTGGGAGTGTGAGTGTGTGAATGTGAGTGCTTGAGTGTGCGACTGTATCGGTGTGGGAGTGTGTGAATGTGTGTGCGTGAGCGTGTGACTGTATCGGTGTGGGAGTGTGTGAATGTGTGTGCGTGAGCGTGTGACTGTATCGGTGTGGGAGAGTGGGAGTGTGTGAATGTGTGTGCGTGAGCGTGTGACTGTATCGGTGTGGGAGAGTGTGAGTGTGTGAATGTGTGTGCGTCAGCGTGCGACATGTATCGGTGTGGGGGAGTGGGAGTGTGTGAATGTGTGTGCGTGAGCGTGTGACTGTATCGGTGTGGGAGTGTGTGAGAGTGTGAATGTGTGTGCGTCAGCGTGCGACATGTATCGGTGTGGGGAGTGGGAGTGTGTGAATGTGAGTGCGTGAGCGTGTGACTGTATCGGTGTGGGAGAGTGGGAGTGTGTGAATGTGTGTGCGTGAGCGTGTGACTGTATCGGTGTGGGAGAGTGGGAGTGTGTGAATGTGTGTGCGTGAGCGTGCGACTGCATCGGTGTGGGAGTGTGTGAATGTGTGTGCGTGAGCGTGCGACTGTATCGGTGTGGGAGTGTGTGAATGTGTGTGCGTGAGCGTGCGACTGTATCGGTGTGGGAGAGTGGGAGTGTGTGAATGTGCGTGCGTGAGCGTGCGACTGTATCGGTGTGGGAGTGTGTGAATGTGTGTGCGTGAGCGTGTGACTGTATCAGTGTGGGAGAGTGTGAGTGTGCGAATGTGTGTGCGTGAGCGTGTGACTGTATCGGTGTGGGAGTGTGTGAATGTGTGTGCGTGAGCGTGCGACTGTATCGGTGTGGGAGTGTGTGCGTGTGTGAATGTGTGTGCGTGAGCGAGCGACTGTATCGGTGTGGGAGAGTGTGAGTGTGTGAATGTGTGTGCGTGAGCGTGTGACTGTATCGGTGTGGGAGTGTGTGAATGTGTGAATGTGTGTGCGTGAGCGAGTGACTGTATCGGTGTGGGAGAGTGTGAGTGGGTGAATGTGTGTGCGTGAGCGTGTGACTGTATCGGTGTGGGAGTGTGTGAATGTGTGTGCGTGAGCATGTGACTGTATCGGTGTGGGAGAGTGGGAGTGTGTGAATGTGTGTGCGTGAGCGAGTGACTGTATCGGTGTGGGAGAGTGTGCGTGTGTGAATGTGTGTGCGTGTGCGTGTGACTGTATCGGTGTGGGAGTGTGTGAATGTGTGTGCGTGAGCGTGTGACTGTATCGGAGTGGGAGTGTGTGAATGTGTGTGCGTGAGCGAGTGACTGTATCGGTGTGGGAGAGTGTGCGTGTGTGAATGTGTGTGCGTGAGCGTGTGACTGTATCGGTGTGGGAGAGTGTGAGTGTGTGAATGTGTGTGCGTGAGCGTGTGACTGTATCGGTGTGGGAGAGTGGGAGTGTGTGAATGTGTGTGCGTGAGCGTGCGACTGTATCGGTGTGGGTGTGTGTGAATGTGTGTGCGTGAGCGAGTGACTGTATCGGTGTGGGAGAGTGGGAGTGTGTGAATGTGTGTGCGTGAGCGTGTGACTGTATCGGTGTGGGAGAGTGGGAGTGTGTGAATGTGTGTGCGTGAGCGTGTGACTGTATCGGTGTGGGAGAGTGGGAATGTGTGAATGTGTGTGCGTGAGCGTGTGACTTTATCGGTGTGGGAGAGTGGGAGTGTGTGAATGTGTGTGTGTGAGCGTGTGACATTATCGGTGTGGCAGAGTGTGAGAGTGTGAATGTGTGTGTGTGAGCGTGCGACTGTATCGGTGTGGGAGTGTGTGAATGTGTGTGCGTGAGCGTGTGACTGTATCGGTGTGGGAGTGTGAGTGTGTGAATGTGTGTGCATGAGCGTGCGACATGTATCGGTGTGGGAGTGTGAGTGTGTGAATGTGAGTGCTTGAGTGTGCGACTGTATCGGTGTGGGAGTGTGTGAATGTGTGTGCGTGAGCGTGTGACTGTATCGGTGTGGGAGTGTGTGAATGTGTGTGCGTGAGCGTGTGACTGTATCGGTGTGGGAGAGTGGGAGTGTGTGAATGTGTGTGCGTGAGCGTGTGACTGTATCGGTGTGGGAGAGTGTGAGTGTGTGAATGTGTGTGCGTCAGCGTGCGACATGTATCGGTGTGGGGAGTGGGAGTGTGTGAATGTGTGTGCGTGAGCGTGTGACTGTATCGGTGTGGGAGAGTGGGAGTGTGTGAATGTGGGTGCGTGAGCGTGTGACTGTATCGGTGTGGGAGAGTGTGAATATGTGTGCGTGAGTGTGCGACTGTATCGGTGTGGGAGTTTGTGAATGTGTGTGCGTGAGCGTGTGACTGTATCGGTGTGGGAGTGTGAGTGTGTGAATGTGGGTGCGTGAGCGTGTGACTGTATCGGTGTGGGAGAGTGTGAATATGTGTGCGTGAGTGTGCGACTGTATCGGTGTGGGAGTTTGTGAATGTGTGTGCGTGAGCGTGTGACTGTATCGGTGTGGGAGTGTGAGTGTGTGAATGTGTGTGCGTGAGCGTGCGACATGTATCGGTGTGGGAGTGTGAGTGTGTGAATGTGAGTGCTTGAGTGTGCGACTGTATCGGTGTGGGAGTGTGTGTATGTGTGTACGTGAGCGTGTGACTTTATCGGTGTGGGAGTGTGTGAATGTGTGTGCTTGAGCGTGTGACTGTATCGGTGTGGGAGAGTGGGAGTGTGTGAATGTGTGTGCGTGAGCGTGTGACTGTATCGGTGTGGGAGAGTGGGAGTGTGTGAATGTGAGTGCGTGAGCGTGTGACTGTATCGGTGTGGGAGAGTGTGAGTGTGTGAATGTGTGTGCGTCAGCGTGCGACATGTATCGGTGTGGGGAGTGGGAGTGTGTGAATGTGTGTGCGTGAGCGTGTGACTGTATCGGTGTGGGAGTGTGTGAATGTGAGTGCGTGAGCGTGTGACTGTATCGGTGTGGGAGTGTGTGAATGTGTGTGCGTGAGTGTGCGACTGTATCGGTGTGGGAGTGTGGGAGAGTGTGAATGTGTGTGCGTGAGCGTGCGACATGTATCGGTGTGGGGATGGGAGTGTGTGAATGTGTGTGCGTGAGCGTGTGACTGTATCGGTGTGGGAGTGTGTGAGAGTGTGAATGTGTGTGCGTCAGCATGCGACATGTATCGGTGTGGGGAGTGGGAGTGTGTGAATGTGAGTGCGTGAGCGTGTGACTGTATCGGTGTGGGAGAGTGGGAGTGTGTGAATGTGGGTGCGTGAGCGTGTGACTGTATCGGTGTGGGAGAGTGTGAGAGTATGAATATGTGTGCGTGAGCGTGCGACTGTATCGGTGTGGGAGTGTGAGTGTGTGAATGTGAGTGCGTGAGTGTGCGACTGTATCAGTGTGGGAGTGTGTGAATGTGTGTGCGTGAGCGTGTGACTGTATCGGTGTGGGAGTGTGAGTGTGTGAATGTGTGTGCGTGAGCGTGCGACATGTATCGGTGTGGGAGTGTGAGTGTGTGAATGTGAGTGCTTGAGTGTGCGACTGTATCGGTGTGGGAGTGTGTGAATGTGTGTGCGTGAGCGTGTGACTGTATCGGTGTGGGAGTGTGTGAATGTGTGTGCTTGAGCGTCTGACTGTATCGGTGTGGGAGAGTGGGAGTGTGTGAATGTGTGTGCGTGAGCGTGTGACTGTATCGGTGTGGGAGAGTGGGAGTGTGTGAATGTGTGTGCGTGAGCGTGTGACTGTATCGGTGTGGGAGAGTGGGAGTGTGTGAATGTGTGTGCGTGAGTGTGCGACTGTATCGGTGTGGGAGTGTGTGAATGTGTGTGCGTGCATGTGTGTGTTTGTGACTGTGTACGAATCTGTGCCGATATGCATGTGTGTGACTGTGTGTGTATGTGAGGGTGCGTGACTGTATGTGTGTGTCTGTATGTGTGTGTGAGTGTATATGTGTGTATGCATGCAAGTGTGTGCGTGTGCAAGTGAGTGTGTTTGTGGCTTTGTGTGTGTGATAGTGTGACTATGTGTTTGTGTGTGACTGTGTGTGAGTATTTCTGTGTGTCTGTGTGGGTGTGTGAATGCCCGTGTGACGGTGTCTGTGTCTGTGTGTGTGTGTGTGTGTGTGAGACTGTGTGTGAGATGTGGGTTTGTGACAGTGTGTGTGTGAGAGACACTGCATATGTGTGCGTGTGAGTATGTTGTGTGTGTGTATTATGTGTGTGTGCGTAGTTTGTGTATGTGTGTAGTGTGTGTGTAGCGTGTGTGTAGTGTGTGTGCACGTGTGTACCAACTCAGTGACATACACAGACACACAGTCCACTGGCCTGGAAGGTGGAAATGACAAAGTGGAGAGAGGGCAATAGACAGAGAGCAGGAATGTCAGGAAAACTCACCGTCAACGGCAAAAATCTTTCAGCATTTAGCCCCAGTGTTGGTAAAGATTGCAGAAAAATGGCAGCCTGACAGCAACCAGCAAAATGGTCGACCTGCATTAAATAGAGAGGAAGAGAGAGAGTTACAGACGGGAGTCTAATCGAGGGGTTCGGGGTGGTTTATATACAGAATAACAGATACCCGGGAGTGAGTTACAGACGGGAGTCTAATCGAGGGCTTCGGGGTGGTTTATATACAGAATAACAGATACCCGGGAGTGAGTTACAGACTGGAATCTAATCGAGGGGTTCGGGGTGGTTTATATATAGAATAACAGATACCCGGGAGTGAGTTACAGACTGGAGTCTAATCGAGGGTTTCGGGGTGGTTTATATATAGAATAACAGATACCCGGGAGTGAGTTACAGACTGGAATCTAATCGAGGGGTTCGGGGTGGTTTATATATAGAATAACAGATACCCGGGAGTGAGTTACAGATTGGAATCTAATCGAGGGATTCAGGGTGGTTTATATATAGAATAACAGATACTCGGGAGTGAGTTACAGACTGGAATCTAATCGAGGGGTTCGGGGTGGTTTATATATAGAATAACAGATACCCGGGAGTGAGTTACAGACTGGAATCTAATCGAGGGGTTCGGGGTGGTTTATATATAGAATAACAGATACTCGGGAGTGAGTTACAGACTGGAATCTAATCGAGGGGTTCGGGGTGGTTTATATATAGAATAACAGATACCCGGGAGTGAGTTACAGACTGGAATCTAATCGAGGGGTTCGGGTTGGTTTATATGTAGAATAACAGATACCCGGGAGTGAGTTACAGACTGGAATCTAATCGAGGGGTTCGGGGTGGTTTATATATAGAATAACAGATACCCGGGAGTGAGTTACAGACTGGAATCTAATCGAGGGGTTCAGGGTGGTTTATATATAGAATAACAGATACCCGGGAGTGAGTTACAGACTGGAATCTAATCGAGGGGTTCGGGATGGTTTATATATAGAATAACAGATACCCGGGAGTGAGTTACAGACTGGAATCTAATCGATGGGTTCAGGGTGGTTTATATATAGAATAACAGATACCCGGGAGTGAGTTACAGACTGGAATCTAATCGAGGGGTTCAGGGTGGTTTATATATAGAATAACAGATACCCGGGAGTGAGTTACAGACTGGAATCTAATCGAGGGGTTCGGGATGGTTTATATATAGAATAACAGATACCCGGGAGTGAGTTACAGACTGGAATCTAATCGATGGGTTCAGGGTGGTTTATATATAGAATAACAGATACCCGGGAGTGAGTTACAGACTGGAATCTAATCGAGGTGTTCAGGATGGTTTATATATAGAATAACAGATACCCGGGTGTGAGTTACAGACTAGAATCTAATCGAGGTGTTCAGGGTGGTTTATATATATAATAACAGATACCCGGGAGTGAGTTACAGACTGGAATCTAATCGAGGGGTTCCGGGTGGTTTATATATAGAATAACAGATACCCGGGAGTGAGTTACAGACTGGAATCTAATCGAGGGGTTCAGGGTGGTTTATATATAGAATAACAGATACCCGGGAGTGAGTTACAGACTGGAATCTAATCGAGGGATTCGGGGTGGTTTATATACAGAATAACAGATACCCGGGAGTGAGTTACAGACTGGAATCTAATCGAGGGGTTCGGGGTGGTTTATATATAGAATAACAGATACCCGGGAGTGAGTTACAGACTGGAATCTAATCGAGGGGTTCTGGGTGGTTTATATATAGAATAACAGATACCCGGGAGTGAGTTACAGACTGGAATCTAATCGAGGTGTTCGGGGTGGTTTATATAGAGAATAACAGATACCCGGGAGTGAGTTACAGACTGGAATCAAATCGATGGGTTCAGGGTGGTTTATATACAGAATAACAGATACCCGGGAGTGAGTTACAGACTGGAATCTAATCGATGGGTTCAGGGTGGTTTATATACAGAATAACAGATACCCGGGAGTGAGTTACAGACTGGAATCTAATCGAGGTGTTCAGGGTGGTTTATATATAGAATAACAGATACCCGGGAGTGAGTTACAGACTGGAATCTAATCGAGGTGTTCAGGATGGTTTATATACAGAATAACAGATACCCGGGAGTGAGTTACAGACTGGAATCTAATCGATGGGTTCAGGGTGGTTTATATATAGAATAACAGATACCCGGGAGTGAGTTACAGACTGGAATCTAATCGATGGGTTCAGGGTGGTTTATATATAGAATAACAGATACCCGGGAGTGAGTTACAGACTGGAATCTAATCGAGAGGTTCGGGTGGTTTATATATAGAATAACAGATACCCGGGAGTGAGTTACAGACTGGAGTCTAATCGAGGGCTTCGGGGTGGTTTATATATCGAATAACAGATACCCGGGAGTGAGTTACAGACTGGAATCTAATCGAGGTGTTCAGGGTGGTTTATATATCGAATAACAGATACCCGGGAGTGAGTTACAGACTGGAATCTAATCGAGGGGTTCGGGGTGGTTTATATATAGAATAACAGATACCCGGGAGTGAGTTACAGACTTGAATATAATCGAGGGGTTCGGGGTGGTTTATATATACAATAACAGATACCCGGGAGTGAGTTACAGACTGGAATCTAATCGAGGGGTTCGGGGTGGTTTATATATAGAATAACAGATACCCGGGAGTGAGTTACAGACTGGAATCTAATCGAGGGGTTCAGGGTGGTTTATATATAGAATAACAGATACCCGGGAGTGAGTTACAGACTGGAATCTAATCGAGGGGTTCAGGGTGGTTTATATATAGAATAACAGATACCCGGGAGTGAGTTACAGACTGGAATCTAATCGAGGGGTTCGGGTTGGTTTATATATAGAATAACAGATACCCGGGAGTGAGTTACAGACGGGAATCTAATCGAGAGGTTCAGGGTGGTTTATATACAGAATAACAGATACCCGGGAGTGAGTTACAGACTGGAATCTAATCGAGGGGTTCGGGGTGGTTTATATATAGAATAACAGATACCCGGGTGTGAGTTACAGACTGGAATCTAATCAAGGGGTTCAGGGTGGTTTATATATAGAATAACAGATACCCGGGAGTGAGTTACAGACTGGAATCTAATCGAGGGGTTCAGGGTGGTTTATATATAGAATAACAGATACCCGGGAGTGAGTTACAGATTGGAATCTAATCGAGGGGTTCAGGGTGGTTTATATATAGAATAACAGATACCAGTGAGTGAGTTACAGACTGGAATCTAATCGAGGGGTTCAGGGTGGTTTATATATAGAATAACAGATACCCGGGAGTGAGTTACCGACTGGAATCTAATCGAGGGGTTCAGGGCGGTTTATATATAGAATAACAGATACCCGGGAGTGAGTTACAGACTGGAATCTAATCGAGGGGTTCGGGGTGGTTTATATATAGAATAACAGATAACCGGGAGTGAGTTACAGACTGGAATCTAATCGAGGGGTTCGGGGTGGTTTATATATAGAATAACAGATACAGGGGAGTGAGTTACAGACAGGAATCTAATCGAGGGTTTCGGGGTGGTTTATATATAGAATAACAGATACCCGGGAGTGAGTTACAGACTGGAATCTAATCGAGGGGTTCGGGGTGGTTTATATATAGAATAACAGATACCCGGGAGTGAGTTACAGACTGGAATCTAATCGAGTGGTTCGGGGTGGTTTATATACAGAATAACAGATACCCGGGAGTGAGTTACAGATTGGAATCTAATCGAGGGTTTCGGGGTGGTTTATATAGAGAATAACGGATACCCGGGAGTGTGTTATAGACTGGAATCTAATCGAGGGGTTCGGGGTGGTTTATATATAGAATAACAGATACCCGGGAGTGAGTTACAGACTGGAATCTAATCGAGGGGTTCGGGGTGGTTTATATATAGAATAACAGATACCCGGGAGTGAGTTACAGACTGGAATCTAATCGAGGGGTTCGGGGTGGTTTATATATAGAATAACAGATAACCGGGAGTGAGTTACAGACTGGAATCTAATCGAGGGGTTCAGGGTGGTTTATATATAGAATAACAGATACCCGGGAGTGAGTTACAGACTGGAATCTAATCGAGGGGTTCGGGCTGGTTTATATATAGAATAACAGATACCCGGGAGTGAGTTACAGACTGGAATCTAATCGAGGGGTTCGGGGTGGTTTATATATAGTATAACAGATACCAGGGAGTGAGTTACAGACTGGAATCTAATCAAGGGGTTCGGGGTGGTTTATATATAGAATAACAGATACCCGGGAGGGAGTTACAGACTGGAATCTAATCGAGGGGTTCGGGGTGGTTTATATATAGAATAACACATACCCGGGAGGGAGTTACAGACTGGAATCTAATCGAGGGGTTCGGGGTGGTTTATATATAGAATAACAGATACCCGGGAGTGAGTTACAGACTGGAATCTAATCGAGGTGTTAAGGGTGGTTTATATATAGAATAAAAGATACCCGGGAGTGAGTTACAGACTGGAATCTAATCGAGGGCTTCAGGGTGGTTTATATATAGAGTAACAGATACCCGGGAGTGAGTAACAGACTGGAATCTAATCGAGGGGTTTGGGATGGTTTATATATAGAATAACAGATACCCGGGAGTGAGTTACAGACTGGAATCTAATCGAGGGCTTCAGGGTGGTTTATATATAGAATAACAGATACCCGGGAGTGAGTAACAGACTGGAATCTAATCGAGGGGTTTGGGATGGTTTATATATAGAATAACAGATACCCGGGAGTGAGTTACAGACTGGAATCTAATCGAGGGGTTCGGGGTGGTTTATATATAGAATAACAGATACCCCGGAGTGAGTTACAGACTGGAATCTAATCGAGAAGTTTGGGGTGGTTTATATATAGAATAACAGATACCCGGGAGTGAGTTACAGACTGGAATCTAATCGAGGGCTTCAGGGTGATTTATATATAGAATAACAGATACCCGGGAGTGAGTAACAGACTGGAATCTAATCGAGGGGTTCGGGGTGGTTTATATATAGAATAACAGATACCCGGGAGTGAGTTACAGACTGGAATCTAATCGAGAAGTTTGGGGTGGTTTATATATAGAATAACAGATACCCGGGAGTGAGTTACAGACTGGAATCTAATCAAGGGGTTCAGGGTGGTTTATATATAGAATAACAGATACCCGGGAGTGAGTTACAGACTGGAATCTAATCGAGAAGTTTGGGGTGGTTTATATATAGAATAACAGATACCCGGGAGTGAATTACAGATTGGAATCTAATCGAGGGGTTCGGGATGGTTTATATATAGAATAACAGATACCCGGGAGTGAGATACAGACTGGAATCTAATCGAGGGCTTCAGGGTGATTTATATATAGAATAACAGATACCCGGGAGTGAGTAACAGACTGGAATCTAATCGAGGGGTTCGGGGTGGTTTATATATAGAATAACAGATACCCGGGAGTGAGTTACAGACTGGAATCTAATCGAGAAGTTTGGGGTGGTTTATATATAGAATAACAGATACCCGGGAGTGAGTTACAGACTGGAATCTAATCAAGGGGTTCAGGGTGGTTTATATATAGAATAACAGATACCCGGGAGTGAGTTACAGACTGGAATCTAATCGAGAAGTTTGGGGTGGTTTATATATAGAATAACAGATACCCGGGAGTGAATTACAGATTGGAATCTAATCGAGGGGTTCGGGATGGTTTATATATAGAATAACAGATACCCGGGAGTGAGATACAGACTGGAATCTAATCGAGGGCTTCAGGGTGGTTTATATACAGAATAACAGATACCCGGGAGTTAGTTACTGACTGGAATCTAATCGAGGGGTTCGGGGTCTGTGGTGATACACCACTGTACTTCCCTACCATTGTACAGTTATATAATAGTTGTGTGTAACGTGGCCCTGTAATCCTGTGTATGGTACTCTGTATTGTACTGTAGCTGTGTAGAGGTTCGGTCACCTGTATGTAACCTGACCTGGCCATGGAGAGCTCCGCCTTGGCCACTCCCCCGGGAGTTAGGTATAAGACCCCGCTTCTGAGACCTGACCCATTTTGTCTGGGGTCGTCTGTGTCGGGTAAGCTTCCTATGTCGTGTATAATGGAGGCTGCTCTGAAACCCGACAAGCTCTCGCTCGACCCCCACGCTCCACGCGCGGATCACCTTTTCAACTGCTGGCTCCGGTGTTTCGAGGCCTACCTGGAAGCATCCGCCGCCTTCGCCAAAACGGACGCTGACCGACTCAACCTCCTGTGCTCACGGCTCGACTACGGGCTTTTCGACCTCATCACGGGAACAACGACCTACGCCGACGCCATCGTGAAGCTCAAAAGCCGAACTGTTAATTCTATTTACGCCCGCCACCGCCTCGCCTCCCGGCACCAGCAGCCGGGTGAACCCCTCTCCGTGTTTGTTCGGGACCTCCGTGCCCTCGCGCTCACCCTGCAACGCGCCAGCAGTCTCCACTGAGCAGAACACTGAGGCCCTGGCGCTCGATGCCTTTGTAGCCGGCATCGCTTCCGTCCCAATTCGCCAACTCCTACTGGCACAAACTACCCTGACTCTGGACACGGCAGTCACTATGGCAGAGGCCCAACAGGCAGCCTACGACAATAATGCGTCCTACACGCCTGCCCAAACTTCCTATGCTCCTGCCCACGTTCCCTACGTGGCCGCTACCTCCCTGCCGCCCGGCCAGCAACAACCCCTGCAAGTCACGGCCCACCCAGCCACACCAGCAGTAAAAATAATGCCTGGGCCCCAGTGTTACTTTTGTGGCCAGGCAAAACACCCCAGGAAACGCTGCCCTGCTAGAGATGCTACCTGTTCAGCCTGTGGCAAGAAGGGCCATTTTGCAAACGTCTGCCGCTCCACCGCTGCCTCGGGGTCCAACACCGCGGTTTGCTACTCCGGGGTGCCGCCGCCCTCCGTTCCCGGCTCGCTGTTCGACACGTGCGACGCCTGGGCGCCGCCACCTTCTCCCGCAGGCCGCTCCCCGGATCCGGCACCCTTCTCCAACAGCTCCACCATCGCATCCATCGTCCTCGACCAGGGCCGACCGCATCAGCTCGCCAGATCCACCATGGAGGTTCAGGTAAATTGTTTCACTGTTACCTGCCTCTTCGACAGCGGCAGCACGGAGAGCTTCCTCCACCCGGGCACCGTGCGCCGCTGCTCCCTCAAGGTACTACCCACGCGCAGGCATATTTCCATGGCCTCCAACTCCCAGTCGGCCGAGGTTTCGGGCTACTGCGTCGTCACCCTCTCAGTGAACGGCGCGGTGTTCCAGGATTTCAAATTCATGGTCCTCCCTCACCTCTGCGCCCCCGCGATCCTCGGCCTGGACTTCCAATGCCACCTGCGCAGCCTCACCTTGCGTTTTAACGGCCCCCTCCCCCCCCTCACGGTCTCCAACCCCCAGTTCTTCCCTGATTCCCCCCCGGGTCCCACCTGTAGTCTCTCCACCCTCAGGATCCCCCCCCTTCACTGTTTGCTAATCTCACCCCCGACTGCAAGCCCGTGGCTACTAAAAGTCGGCGTTACAGTTTCGGGGACCGCCAATTCATTCGAGCGGAGATTAAGCGCCTTCTCTCGGAAAATATCATTGCTCCCAGCACCAGCCCCTGGCGAGCCCAAGTGGTGGTAGTCAAGTCTGGCGAGAAACACCGCATGGTCATTGACTACAGTCAGACCATCAACCGGTACACGCTGCTTGATGCGTATCCCCTGCCCCGCATATCTGACATGGTCAACCGGATTGCACAGTACCGGGTGTTCTCCACCATAGACTTGAAATCCGCCTACCACCAGCTCCCTATCCGCCCGGAGGACCGTAACTTCACGGCCTTCGAGGCGGACGGCCGCCTCTACCACTTCCTTAGGGTACCCTTTGGCGTCACCAATGGAGTCTCGGTCTTCCAACGGCAGATGGACCGAATGGTGGACCAGAACAGACTGCGGGCTACCTTCCCGTATCTGGACAACGTCACCATCTGCGGCCACAACCAGCAGGACCATGACGTCAACCTCACGAAATTCCTCCAAACTGCCAAACGCCTCAACCTCACGTACAACGAGGCAAAATGTGTTTTCGGCACCACCCGCCTCGCCATACTCGGCTACGTGGTGGAGAACGGTGTCCTCGGCCCCGATCCCGACCGTCTGCGCCCCCTTCTCGAACTCCCTATTCCCACCTGCCCCAAAGAACTGAGGCGATGCCTCGGATTCTTTGCCAGGGCGGAGTATGAGGTCAACGGCCAACCAGGACCCGGGACCTGTCAGCCAATGACATTAGGGCTTCCAGTCCCACATGACCCCCAATACATACTACCACACCGACTATGCCCAGTGGGTGCCCGAGTACGCTGACAAGGCCCGACCCCTCCTCCGTTCCCCCTCATTCCCCCGCCCGCCCGAGGCCTGCCAGGCTAACACCTCCTAAAAACCACTATCGCCAGAGCCGCCATGCATGCGGTAGACGAGTCTGCACCATTCCAAGTCGAGAGCGATGCCTGCGACTTTGCCCTGGGTGCCACCCTCAACCAGGCGGGCAGGCCCATCGCCTTCTTTTCCCGCACACTCCAAGGCCCTGAGATCCGCCACTCCTCTGTTGAGAAGGAGGCACAAGCCATAGTGGAAGCCGTCCGGCACTGGAGGCACTACCTGGCCGGAAAACCATTTACCCTCGTTACTGACCAACGATCAGTTGCGTTCATGTTCGACAACAAACAACGAGGTAAAATCAAAAATGATAAGATATTACGGTGGAGGATCGAACTCTCCACCTACAATTATACTATCTTATACCGGCCAGGTAAGCTCAATGATCCTCCTGATGCCCTGTCCCGTAGTACTTGTGCCAACGCACAGGATGACCGGCTGCGGGCACTACATAATGACCTCTGTCACCCGGGCGTCAGGCGACTCTACCACTACATCAAGGGCCACAACCTACCCTTCTCAGTCGAGGATGTCAAGGCCATGACTAGGGACTGCCAAGTCTGTGCGGAGTGCAAGCCGCAATTCTACAAGCCAGACAAGGCGCACCTAATCAAGGCCACCCGCCCCTTTGAACGTCTCAGCATTGACTTCAAAGGGCCCCTCCCCACCCACAACCGCAACACGTACTTCCTCAACGTCATCGACGAGTACTCGCGGTTCCCCTTCGCCATTCCCTGCCCCGACACGACCTCCGCCACCGTCATCAAAGCGTTGCACGACCTCTTCATGCTGTTCGGTTATCCCAATTACGTTCACAGTGACCGGGGCTCCTCCTTCATGAGCGAGGAGCTGCGTCGGTACCTGCTCGCCAGGGGCGTTGCCTCGAGCAGGACGACCAGCTACAACCCCCGGGGGAACGGACAGGTGGAGAGGGAGAACGCGACTGTTTGGAAGGCCGTGCTGCTAGCCCTCAAGTCCAAAGGCCTACCAGTCTCCCGTTGGCAGGAGGCCCTCCCGGCCGCACTCCACTCCATCCGGTCTCTTTTGTGTACTGCAACGAATGCTACCCCTCATGAGCGGATGTTTCTCTTCTCCAGGAGATCGGCATCCGTGACATCGCTTCCCTCCTGGCGCCTGTCCCCGGGAGACGTCCTGCTCCGCAAGCACGTGCGGACCTCTAAGGCGGAGCCCCTGGTGGAGAGAGTCCATCTCCTCCACGCCAACCCACAGTACGCGTACATAGCGTACCCCGACGGGCGTGGGGAGACCGTCTCCATCAAGGACCTGGCCCCCTCTGGGGCCCCTGTCGTCCCGCTCCCTCTCTGCTCCCGTCGATCCCTCGGTCTGTTACTACTCCGTGCCAGCCGCTGTCATCCCGCAGTTTCGCCTCGAGCCAGCCGAAGCGGTGGGGGACGTCCTGCCGCCTCGCGACCCAGCATCACCGACCGCACGGATACCGCCGGACACTACCGCAGCTCCGACGTTCAAAGAGATCGACCAAACCCATCGTTCGTCTCGATCTCTGACGACACGGAACCTCCTGATGGACTCTGTTCACTGCTCCAAATTTTCACCCGGACTTCCTTCTTAACAAGGGGTGAATGTGGTGATACACCACTGTACCTCCCTACCATTGTACATAGTATATAATAGTTGTGTGTGACATGGCCCTGTAATACTGTGTATTGTACTGTAACTCTGCAGAGGTTCGGTCACTGGTAGGTAACCCGACCTGGCCACGGAGAGCTCCGCCTTAGCCACTCCCCCGGGAGTCAATATAAGAACCTCTTCTGGGACCGGCCCCATTCTGCCTGGGGTCATCTGTGTCGGGTAAGCCTCCCATGTAGTATATTAAAGCCTGAGTTAAAGTCTCACATGTCTTTGTGGTTCTTGACGCTTAGCGCATCAGAGTCACAGACTGGAATCTAATCGAGGGGTTCGGGGTGATTTATATATAGAATAACAGATACCCGGGAGTGAGTTACAGACTGGAATCTAATCAAACGGTTCGGGGTGGTTTATATATAGAAGAACAGATACCCGGGAGTGAGTTACAGACTGGAATCTAATCGAGGGGTTCGGGGTGATTTATATATAGAATAACAGATACCCGGGAGTGAGTTACAGACTTGAATCTAATCAAACGGTTCGGGGTGGTTTATATATAGAATAACAGATACCCGGGAGTGAGTTACAGACTGGAATCTAATCGAGGGGTTTGGGGTGGTTTATATATAGAATAACTGATACCCGGGAGTGAGTTACAGACTGGAATCTAATCGAGGGGTTCAGGGTGGTTGAGATATAGAATAACAGATACCCGGGAGTGAGTTACAGACTGGAATCTAATCGAGGGGTTTGGGGTGGTTTATATATAGAATAACTGATACCCGGGAGTGAGTTACAGACTGGAATCTAATCGAGGGGTTCGGGGTGTTTGATATATAGAAGAACAGATACCCGGGAGTGAGTTACAGACTGGAATCTAATCGAGGGGTTTGGGGTGGTTTATATATAGAATAACTGATACCCGGGAGTGAGTTACAGACTGGAATCTAATCGAGGGGTTCGGGGTGGTTTATATATAGAATAACAGATACCCGGGAGTGAGTTACAGACTGGATTCTAATCGAGGGGTTCAGGGTGGTTTATATATAGAATAACAGATACCAGGGAGTGAGTTACAGACTGGAATCTAATCGAGGGGTTCAGGGTGGTTTATATATAGAATAACTGATACCCGGGAGTGAGTTACAGACTGGAATCTAATCGAGAGGTTCGGGGTGGTTTATATATAGAATAACTGATACCCGGGAGTGAGTTACAGACTGGAATCTAATCGAGGGGTTCGGTGTGTTTGATTTATAGAATAACAGATACCCGGGAGTGAGTTACAGACTGGAATCTAATCGAGGGGTTCGGGATGGTTTTTCTAGAATAACAGATACCCGGGAGTGAGTTACAGATTGGAATCTAATCGAGGGGTTCGGGGTGGTTTATATATAGAATAACATATACCCGGGAGTGAGTTACAGACTGGAATCTAAGCGACGGGTTCGGGGTGGTTTATATATAGAATACCAGATACCCGGGCGTGAGTTACAGACTGGAATCTAATCGAGGGGTTCGGGGTGGTTTATATATAGAATAACAGATACCCGGGAGTGAGTTACAGACTGGAATCTAATCGAGGGGTTCGGGGTGGTTTATATATAGAATAACAGATACCCGGGATTGAGTTACAGACTGGAATCTAATCGAGGGGTTCGGGGTGGTTGATATATAGAATAACAGATACCCGGAAGTGAGTTACAGACTGGAATCTAATCGAGGGGTTCGGGATGGTTTTTCTAGAATAACAGACAGCCGGGAATGAGTTACAGACTGGAATCTAATCGAGGGGTTCGCGGTGGTTTATATGTAGAATAACAGATACTCGGGAGTTAGTTACTGACTGGAATCTAATCGAGGGGTTCAGGGTGGTTGTATATAGAATAACAGATACCCTTGAGTGAGTTACACACTGGAATCTAATCGAGGGGTTCGGGGTGGTTTATATACAGAATAACAGATACCCGGGTGTGTGTTACAGACTGGAATCTAATCGAGGGGTTCGGGGTGGTTTATCTCTGGAATAACAGATACCCGGGAGTGAGTTACAGACTGGAATCTAATCGATGGGTTCGGGATGGTTTTTCTAGAATAGCAGATACCCGAGAGTGAGTTACAGACTGGAATCTAATCGAGGGGTTCGGGGTGTTTTATATATCGAATAACAGATACCCGGGAGTGAGTTACAGACTGGAATCTAATCGACGGGTTCGGGGTGGTTTAAATATAGAATAACAGATACCCTGGAGTGAGTTACAGACTGGAATCTAATCGAGGGGTTCAGGGTGGTTAATATACAGAATAACAGATACCCGGGAATGAGTTACAGACTGTATTCTAATCGAGGGGTTCGGGATGGTTTATATATAGAATAACAGACTGGATTCTAATCGAGGGGTTCGGGGTGGTTTAAATATAGAATAACAGATACCCGGGAGTGAGTTACAGTCTGGAATCTAATCGAGGGGTTCGGAGTGGTTTATATATAGATTAGCAGATACCCGGGAGTGAGTGACAGACTGGAATCTAATCGAGGCGTTCGGGATGGTTTATATATAGAATAGCAGATACCCGGGGGAGAGTTACAGACTGGAATCTAATCGAGGGGTTCCGAGTGGATTATATATAGAATAATGGATACCCGGGAGTGAGTTACAGACTGGAATCTAATCTAGGGGTTCGGGGTGGTTTATATATAGAATAACAGATACCTGGGAGTGAGTCACAGACTGGAATCTAATCGAGGGGTTCGGAGTGTTTGATATATCGAATAACAGATACCCGGGAGGGAGTTACAGACTGGAATCTAATCGAGGGGTTCGGGGTGGTTTATATATAGAATAACAGATACCCGGGAGTGAGTTACAGACTAGAATCTAATCGAGGGTTTCAGGGTGGTTTATATGTCGAATAACAGATACCCGGGAGTGAGTTACAGACTGGAATCTAATCGAGGGGTTCGGGGTGGTTTATATATAGAATAACAGATACCCGGGAGTGAGTTACAGACTAGAATCTAATCGATGGGTTCGCGGTGGTTTATATGTAGAATACCAGATACTCGGGAGTGAGTTACTGACTGGAATCTAATCGAGGGGTTCAGGGCGGTTGTATATAGAATAACAGTTACCCTTGAGTGAGTTACACACTGGAATCTAATCGAGGGGTTCGGGGTTGTTTATATACAGAACAACAGATACTTGGGTGTGTGTTACAGACTGGAATCTAATCGAGGGGTTCGGGGTGGTTTATCTCTAGAATAACAGATACCCGGGAGTGAGTTAAAGACTGGAATCTAATCGAGGGGTTCGGGATTGTTTTTCTAGAATAACAGATTGCCGAGAGTGAGTTACAGACTGGAATCAAATCGAGGGGTTTGGGGTGTTTTATATATCGAAAAACAGATACCCGGGAGTGAGTTACAGACTGGAATCTAATCGATGGGTTCGGGGTGGTTTATATATAGAATAACAGATACCCTGGAGTGAGTTACAGACTGGAATCTAATCGAGGGGTTCGGGGTGGTTTATATATAGAATAACAGATACCCGGGAGTGAGTTACAGACTGGAATCTAATCGAGGGGTTCGGGGTGGTTTATATATAGAATAACAGATACCCGGGAGTGAGTTACAGGCTGGAATCTAATCGAGGTGTTAAGGGCGGTTTATATATAGAATAACAGATACCCGGGAGTGAGTTACAGACTGGAATCTAATCGAGGGCTTCAGGGTGGTTTATATATAGAATAATAGATACGCGGGAGTGAGTAACAGACTGGAATCTAATCGAGGGGTTTGGGATGGTTTATATATAGAATAACAGATACCCGGGAGTGAGTTACAGACTGGAATCTAATCGAGGGGTTCAGGGCGGTTTATATATAGAATAACAGATACCCGGGAGTGAGTTACAGACTGGAATCTAATCGAGGGGTTCGGGGTGGTTTATATACAGAATAACAGATACCCGGGAGTGAGTTACAGACTGGAATCTAATCGAGGGCTTCAGGGTGATTTATATATAGAATAACAGATACCCGGGAGTGAGTTACAGACAGGAATCTAATCGAGGGGTTCAGGGTGGTTTATATATGGAATAACAGATACCCGGGAGTGAGTTACAGACTGGAATCTAATCGAGGGGTTCAGGGTGGTTTATATATAGAATAACAGATACCCGGGAGGGAGTTTCTGACTGGAATCTAATCGAGGGGTTCGGGGTGGTTTATATATATAAATAACAGGTACCCGGGAGTGAGTTATATACTGGAATCTAATCGAGGTATTTTGGGGTGGTTTGTATATAGAATAACAGATACCCGGGAGTGAGTTACAGACTGGAATCTAATCGAGGGGTTCGGGGTGGTTGATATATAGAATAACAGATACCCGGGAGTGAGTTACAGACTGGAATCTAATCGAGGTATTTTGGGGTGGTTTGTATATAGAATAACAGATACCCGGGAGTGAGTTACAGACTGGAATCTAATCGAGGGGTTCGGGGTGGTTTATATATAGAATAACAGATACCTGGGAGTGAGTTACAGACTGGAATCTAATCAAGGGGTTCGGGGTGGTTTATATATAGAATAACAGATACCCGGGAGTGAGTTACAGACTGGAATCTAATCGAGGGGTTCGGGGTGGTTTATATACAGAATAACAGATACCCGGGAGTGAGTTACAGACTGGAATCTAATCGAGGGGTTCGGGGTGGTTTATATATAGAATAACAGATACCCGGGAGTGAGTTACAGACTGGAATCTAATCGAGGGGTTCGGGGTGGTTTATATACAGAATAACAGATACCCGGGAGTGAGTTACAGGCTGGAATCTAATCGAGGTGTTAAGGGCGGTTTATATATAGAATAACAGATACCCGGGAGTGAGTTACAGACTGGAACCTAATCGAGGGGTTCGGGGTGGTTTATATACAGAATAACAGATACCCGGGAGTGAGTTACAGACTGGAATCTAATCGAGGGCTTCAGGGTGATTTATATATAGAATAACAGATACCCGGGAGTGAGTTACAGACTGGAATCTAATCGTGGGGTTCAGGGTGGTTTATATATAGAATAACAGATACCCGGGAGGGAGTTTCAGACTGGAATCTAATCGAGGGTTTCGGGGTGGTTTATATATATAAATAACAGGTACCCGGGAGTGAGTTATATACTGGAATCTAATCGAGGTATTTTGGGGTGGTTTGTATATAGAATAACAGATACCCGGGAGTGAGTTACAGACTGGAATCTAATCGAGGTATTTTGGGGTGGTTTGTATATAGAATAACAGATACCCGGGAGTGAGTTACAGACTGGAATCTAATCGAGGGGTTCGGGGTGGTTTATATACAGAATAACAGATACCCGGGAGTTAGTTACAGACTGGAATCTAAACGAGGGGTTCGGGGTGGTTGATATATAGAATAACAGATACCCGGGAGTGAGTTACAGACTGGAATCTAATCGAGGGGTTCAGGGTGGTTTATATATAGAATAACAGATACCCGGGAGTGAGTAACAGAATGGAATCTAATCGAGGGGTTTGGGATGGTTTATATATAGAATAACAGATACCCGGGAGTGAGTTACAGACTGGAATCTAATCGAGGGCTTCAGGGTGGTTTATATATAGAATAACAGATACCCAGGAGTGAGTAACAGACTGGAATCTAATCGAGGGATTCGGGGTGGTTTATATATAGAATAACAGATACCCGGGTGTGAGTTACAGACTGGAATCTAATCGAGGGGTTCGGGGTGGTTTATATATAGAATAACAGATACCCAGGAGTGAGTTACAGACTGGAATCTAATCGAGGGGTTCAGGGCGGTTTATATATAGAATAACAGATACCCGGGAGTGAGTTACAGACTGAAATCTAATCGAGGGGTTCGGGGTGGTTTCTATATAGAATAACAGATACCCGGGACTGAGTTACAGACTGAATCTAATCGAGGGGTTCGGGGTGGTTTCTATATAGAATAACAGATACCCGGGAGTGAGTTACAGACTGGAATCTAATCGAGGGGTTCAGGGCGGTTTATATATAGAATAACAGATACCCGGGAGTGAGTAACAGACTGGAATCTAATCGATGGGTTCGGGGTGGTTTATATATAGAATAACAGATACCCGGGAGTGAGTTACAGACTGGAATCTAATCGAGAAGTTTGGGGTGGTTTATATATAGAATAACAGATACCCGGGAGTGAGTTACAGACTGGAATCTAATCGAGGGGTTCGGGGTGGTTTATATATGGAATAACAGATACCCGGGAGTGAGTTACAGACTGGAATCTAATCGAGGGCTTCAGGGTGGTTTATATATAGAATAACAGATACCCGGGAGTGAGTTACAGACTGGAATCTAATCGAGGGGTTCGGGGTGGTTTATATATAGAATAACAGATACCCGGGAGTGAGTTACAGACTGGAATCTAATCGAGAAGTTTGGGGTGGTTTATATATAGAATAACAGATACCCGGGAGTGAGTTACTGACTGGAATTTAATCGAGAAGTTCGGGGTGGTTTATATATAGAATAACAGATACCCGGGAGTGAGTTACAGACTGGAATCTAATCGAGGTGTTCGGGGTGGTTTATATATAGAATAACAGATACCCGGGAGTGAGTTTCAGACTGGAATCTAATCGAGGGGTTCGGGGTGGTTTATATATAGAATAACAGATACCCGGGAGTGAGATACAGACTGGAATCTAATCGAGGGGTTCGGGGTGGTTTATATATAGAATAACAGATACCCGGGAGTGAGTTACAGACTGGAATCTAATCGAGGGGTTCAGGGTGGTTTATATATAGAATAACACATATCCAGGAGTGAGTTACAGACTGGAATCTAATCGAGGGGTTCAGGGTGGTTTGTATGTAGAATAACAGATACCCGGGAGTGAGTTACAGACTGGAATCTAATCGAGGGGTTCGGGGTCTGTGGTGATACACCACTGTACTTCCCTACCATTGTACAGTTATATAATAGTTGTGTGTAACGTGGCCCTGTAATCCTGTGTATTGTACTGTGTATTGTACTGTAGCTCTGTAGAGGTTCGGTCACCTGTATGTAACCTGACCTGGCCACGGAGAGCTCCGCCTTGGCCACTCCCCCGGGAGTTAGGTATAAGACCCCGCTTCTGAGACCTGACCCATTTTGTCTGGGGTCGTCTGTGTCGGGTAAGCTTCCTATGTCGTGTATAATGGAGGCTGCTCTGAAACCCGACAAGCTCTCGCTCGACCCCCACGCTCCACGCGCGGACCACCTTTTCAACTGCTGGCTCCGGTGTTTCGAGGCCTACCTGGAAGCATCCGCCGCCTTCGCCAAAACGGACGCTGACCGACTCAACCTCCTGTGCTCTCGGCTCGACTACGGGCTTTTCGACCTCATCACGGGAACAACGACCTACGCCGATGCCATCGTGAAGCTCAAAAGCCGAACTGTTAATTCTATTTACGCCCGCCACCGCCTCGCCTCCCGGCACCAGCAGCCGGGTGAACCCCTCTCCGTGTTTGTTCGGGACCTCCGTGCCCTCGCGCTCACCCTGCAACGCGCCAGCAGTCTCCGCTGAGCAGAACACTGAGGCCCTGGCGCTCGATGCCTTTGTAGCTGGCATCGCTTCCGTCCCAATTCGCCAACTCCTACTGGCACAAACTACCCTGACTCTGGACACGGTAGTCACTATGGCAGAGGCCCAACAGGCAGCCTATGACAATAATGCGTCCTACACGCCTGCCCAAACTTCCTATGCGCCTGCCCACGCTCCCTACGTGGCCGCTACCTCCCTGCCGCCCGGCCAGCAACAACCCCTGCAAGTCACGGCCCACCCAGCCACACCAGCAGTAAAAATAATGCCTGGGCCCCAGTGTTACTTTTGTGGCCAGGCAAAACACCCCAGGAAACGCTGCCCTGCTAGAGATGCTACCTGTTCAGCCTGTGGCAAGAAAGGCCATTTTGCAAACGACTGCCGCTCCACCGCTGCCTCGGGGTCCAACGCCGCGGTCTGCTACTCCTGGGTGCCGCCGTCCTCCGTTCCCGGCTCGCTGTTCGACACGTGCGACGCCTGGGCGCCGCCACCTTCTCCCGCAGGCCGCTCCCCGGATCCGGCACCCTTCTCCAACAGCTCCACCATCGCATCCATCGTCCTCGACCAGGGCCGACCGCATCAGCTCGCCAGATCCACCAAGCAGGTTCAGGTAAACTGTTTCACTGTCACCTGCCTCTTCGACAGCGGCAGCACGGAGAGCTTCCTCCACCCGGACACCGTGCGCCGCTGCTCCCTCAAGGTACTACCCACGCGCAGGCATATTTCCATGGCCTCCAACTCCCAGTCGGCCGAGGTTTCGGGCTACTGCGTCGTCACCCTCTCAGTGAACGGCGCGGTGTTCCAGGATTTCAAATTCATGGTCCTCCCTCACCTCTGCGCCCCCGCGATCCTCGGCCTGGACTTCCAATGCCACCTGCGCAGCCTCACCTTGCGTTTTAACGGCCCCCTCCCCCCCCTCACGGTCTCCAACCCCCAGTTCTTCCCTGATTCCCCCCCGGGTCCCACCTGTAGTCTCTCCACCCTCAGGATCCCCCCCCTTCACTGTTTGCTAATCTCACCCCCGACTGCAAGCCCGTGGCTACTAAAAGTCGGCGTTACAGTTTCGGGGACCGCCAATTCATTCGAGCGGAGATTAAGCGCCTTCTCTCGGAAAATATCATTGCTCCCAGCACCAGCCCCTGGCGAGCCCAAGTGGTGGTAGTCAAGTCTGGCGAGAAACACCGCATGGTCATTGACTACAGTCAGACCATCAACCGGTACACGCTGCTTGATGCGTATCCCCTGCCCCGCATATCTGACATGGTCAACCGGATTGCACAGTACCGGGTGTTCTCCACCATAGACTTGAAATCCGCCTACCACCAGCTCCCTATCCGCCCGGAGGACCGTAACTTCACGGCCTTCGAGGCGGACGGCCGCCTCTACCACTTCCTTAGGGTACCCTTTGGCGTCACCAATGGAGTCTCGGTCTTCCAACGGCAGATGGACCGAATGGTGGACCAGAACAGACTGCGGGCTACCTTCCCGTATCTGGACAACGTCACCATCTGCGGCCACAACCAGCAGGACCATGACGTCAACCTCACGAAATTCCTCCAAACTGCCAAACGCCTCAACCTCACGTACAACGAGGCAAAATGTGTTTTCGGCACCACCCGCCTCGCCATACTCGGCTACGTGGTGGAGAACGGTGTCCTCGGCCCCGATCCCGACCGTCTGCGCCCCCTTCTCGAACTCCCTATTCCCACCTGCCCCAAAGAACTGAGGCGATGCCTCGGATTCTTTGCCAGGGCGGAGTATGAGGTCAACGGCCAACCAGGACCCGGGACCTGTCAGCCAATGACATTAGGGCTTCCAGTCCCACATGACCCCCAATACATACTACCACACCGACTATGCCCAGTGGGTGCCCGAGTACGCTGACAAGGCCCGACCCCTCCTCCGTTCCCCCTCATTCCCCCGCCCGCCCGAGGCCTGCCAGGCTAACACCTCCTAAAAACCACTATCGCCAGAGCCGCCATGCATGCGGTAGACGAGTCTGCACCATTCCAAGTCGAGAGCGATGCCTGCGACTTTGCCCTGGGTGCCACCCTCAACCAGGCGGGCAGGCCCATCGCCTTCTTTTCCCGCACACTCCAAGGCCCTGAGATCCGCCACTCCTCTGTTGAGAAGGAGGCACAAGCCATAGTGGAAGCCGTCCGGCACTGGAGGCACTACCTGGCCGGAAAACCATTTACCCTCGTTACTGACCAACGATCAGTTGCGTTCATGTTCGACAACAAACAACGAGGTAAAATCAAAAATGATAAGATATTACGGTGGAGGATCGAACTCTCCACCTACAATTATACTATCTTATACCGGCCAGGTAAGCTCAATGATCCTCCTGATGCCCTGTCCCGTAGTACTTGTGCCAACGCACAGGATGACCGGCTGCGGGCACTACATAATGACCTCTGTCACCCGGGCGTCAGGCGACTCTACCACTACATCAAGGGCCACAACCTACCCTTCTCAGTCGAGGATGTCAAGGCCATGACTAGGGACTGCCAAGTCTGTGCGGAGTGCAAGCCGCAATTCTACAAGCCAGACAAGGCGCACCTAATCAAGGCCACCCGCCCCTTTGAACGTCTCAGCATTGACTTCAAAGGGCCCCTCCCCACCCACAACCGCAACACGTACTTCCTCAACGTCATCGACGAGTACTCGCGGTTCCCCTTCGCCATTCCCTGCCCCGACACGACCTCCGCCACCGTCATCAAAGCGTTGCACGACCTCTTCATGCTGTTCGGTTATCCCAATTACGTTCACAGTGACCGGGGCTCCTCCTTCATGAGCGAGGAGCTGCGTCGGTACCTGCTCGCCAGGGGCGTTGCCTCGAGCAGGACGACCAGCTACAACCCCCGGGGGAACGGACAGGTGGAGAGGGAGAACGCGACTGTTTGGAAGGCCGTGCTGCTAGCCCTCAAGTCCAAAGGCCTACCAGTCTCCCGTTGGCAGGAGGCCCTCCCGGCCGCACTCCACTCCATCCGGTCTCTTTTGTGTACTGCAACGAATGCTACCCCTCATGAGCGGATGTTTCTCTTCTCCAGGAGATCGGCATCCGTGACATCGCTTCCCTCCTGGCGCCTGTCCCCGGGAGACGTCCTGCTCCGCAAGCACGTGCGGACCTCTAAGGCGGAGCCCCTGGTGGAGAGAGTCCATCTCCTCCACGCCAACCCACAGTACGCGTACATAGCGTACCCCGACGGGCGTGGGGAGACCGTCTCCATCAAGGACCTGGCCCCCTCTGGGGCCCCTGTCGTCCCGCTCCCTCTCTGCTCCCGTCGATCCCTCGGTCTGTTACTACTCCGTGCCAGCCGCTGTCATCCCGCAGTTTCGCCTCGAGCCAGCCGAAGCGGTGGGGGACGTCCTGCCGCCTCGCGACCCAGCATCACCGACCGCACGGATACCGCCGGACACTACCGCAGCTCCGACGTTCAAAGAGATCGACCAAACCCATCGTTCGTCTCGATCTCTGACGACACGGAACCTCCTGATGGACTCTGTTCACTGCTCCAAATTTTCACCCGGACTTCCTTCTTAACAAGGGGTGAATGTGGTGATACACCACTGTACCTCCCTACCATTGTACATAGTATATAATAGTTGTGTGTGACATGGCCCTGTAATACTGTGTATTGTACTGTAACTCTGCAGAGGTTCGGTCACTGGTAGGTAACCCGACCTGGCCACGGAGAGCTCCGCCTTAGCCACTCCCCCGGGAGTCAATATAAGAACCTCTTCTGGGACCGGCCCCATTCTGCCTGGGGTCATCTGTGTCGGGTAAGCCTCCCATGTAGTATATTAAAGCCTGAGTTAAAGTCTCACATGTCTTTGTGGTTCTTGACGCTTAGCGCATCAGAGTCACAGACTGGAATCTAATCGAGGGGTTCGGGGTGATTTATATATAGAATAACAGATACCCGGGAGTGAGTTACAGACTGGAATCTAATCAAACGGTTCGGGGTGGTTTATATATAGAAGAACAGATACCCGGGAGTGAGTTACAGACTGGAATCTAATCGAGGGGTTCGGGGTGATTTATATATAGAATAACAGATACCCGGGAGTGAGTTACAGACTTGAATCTAATCAAACGGTTCGGGGTGGTTTATATATAGAATAACAGATACCCGGGAGTGAGTTACAGACTGGAATCTAATCGAGGGGTTTGGGGTGGTTTATATATAGAATAACTGATACCCGGGAGTGAGTTACAGACTGGAATCTAATCGAGGGGTTCAGGGTGGTTGAGATATAGAATAACAGATACCCGGGAGTGAGTTACAGACTGGAATCTAATCGAGGGGTTTGGGGTGGTTTATATATAGAATAACTGATACCCGGGAGTGAGTTACAGACTGGAATCTAATCGAGGGGTTCGGGGTGTTTGATATATAGAAGAACAGATACCCGGGAGTGAGTTACAGACTGGAATCTAATCGAGGGGTTTGGGGTGGTTTATATATAGAATAACTGATACCCGGGAGTGAGTTACAGACTGGAATCTAATCGAGGGGTTCGGGGTGGTTTATATATAGAATAACAGATACCCGGGAGTGAGTTACAGACTGGATTCTAATCGAGGGGTTCAGGGTGGTTTATATATAGAATAACAGATACCAGGGAGTGAGTTACAGACTGGAATCTAATCGAGGGGTTCAGGGTGGTTTATATATAGAATAACTGATACCCGGGAGTGAGTTACAGACTGGAATCTAATCGAGAGGTTCGGGGTGGTTTATATATAGAATAACTGATACCCGGGAGTGAGTTACAGACTGGAATCTAATCGAGGGGTTCGGTGTGTTTGATTTATAGAATAACAGATACCCGGGAGTGAGTTACAGACTGGAATCTAATCGAGGGGTTCGGGATGGTTTTTCTAGAATAACAGATACCCGGGAGTGAGTTACAGATTGGAATCTAATCGAGGGGTTCGGGGTGGTTTATATATAGAATAACATATACCCGGGAGTGAGTTACAGACTGGAATCTAAGCGACGGGTTCGGGGTGGTTTATATATAGAATACCAGATACCCGGGCGTGAGTTACAGACTGGAATCTAATCGAGGGGTTCGGGGTGGTTTATATATAGAATAACAGATACCCGGGAGTGAGTTACAGACTGGAATCTAATCGAGGGGTTCGGGGTGGTTTATATATAGAATAACAGATACCCGGGATTGAGTTACAGACTGGAATCTAATCGAGGGGTTCGGGGTGGTTGATATATAGAATAACAGATACCCGGAAGTGAGTTACAGACTGGAATCTAATCGAGGGGTTCGGGATGGTTTTTCTAGAATAACAGACAGCCGGGAATGAGTTACAGACTGGAATCTAATCGAGGGGTTCGCGGTGGTTTATATGTAGAATAACAGATACTCGGGAGTTAGTTACTGACTGGAATCTAATCGAGGGGTTCAGGGTGGTTGTATATAGAATAACAGATACCCTTGAGTGAGTTACACACTGGAATCTAATCGAGGGGTTCGGGGTGGTTTATATACAGAATAACAGATACCCGGGTGTGTGTTACAGACTGGAATCTAATCGAGGGGTTCGGGGTGGTTTATCTCTGGAATAACAGATACCCGGGAGTGAGTTACAGACTGGAATCTAATCGATGGGTTCGGGATGGTTTTTCTAGAATAGCAGATACCCGAGAGTGAGTTACAGACTGGAATCTAATCGAGGGGTTCGGGGTGTTTTATATATCGAATAACAGATACCCGGGAGTGAGTTACAGACTGGAATCTAATCGACGGGTTCGGGGTGGTTTAAATATAGAATAACAGATACCCTGGAGTGAGTTACAGACTGGAATCTAATCGAGGGGTTCAGGGTGGTTAATATACAGAATAACAGATACCCGGGAATGAGTTACAGACTGTATTCTAATCGAGGGGTTCGGGATGGTTTATATATAGAATAACAGACTGGATTCTAATCGAGGGGTTCGGGGTGGTTTAAATATAGAATAACAGATACCCGGGAGTGAGTTACAGTCTGGAATCTAATCGAGGGGTTCGGAGTGGTTTATATATAGATTAGCAGATACCCGGGAGTGAGTGACAGACTGGAATCTAATCGAGGCGTTCGGGATGGTTTATATATAGAATAGCAGATACCCGGGGGAGAGTTACAGACTGGAATCTAATCGAGGGGTTCCGAGTGGATTATATATAGAATAATGGATACCCGGGAGTGAGTTACAGACTGGAATCTAATCTAGGGGTTCGGGGTGGTTTATATATAGAATAACAGATACCTGGGAGTGAGTCACAGACTGGAATCTAATCGAGGGGTTCGGAGTGTTTGATATATCGAATAACAGATACCCGGGAGGGAGTTACAGACTGGAATCTAATCGAGGGGTTCGGGGTGGTTTATATATAGAATAACAGATACCCGGGAGTGAGTTACAGACTAGAATCTAATCGAGGGTTTCAGGGTGGTTTATATGTCGAATAACAGATACCCGGGAGTGAGTTACAGACTGGAATCTAATCGAGGGGTTCGGGGTGGTTTATATATAGAATAACAGATACCCGGGAGTGAGTTACAGACTAGAATCTAATCGATGGGTTCGCGGTGGTTTATATGTAGAATACCAGATACTCGGGAGTGAGTTACTGACTGGAATCTAATCGAGGGGTTCAGGGCGGTTGTATATAGAATAACAGTTACCCTTGAGTGAGTTACACACTGGAATCTAATCGAGGGGTTCGGGGTTGTTTATATACAGAACAACAGATACTTGGGTGTGTGTTACAGACTGGAATCTAATCGAGGGGTTCGGGGTGGTTTATCTCTAGAATAACAGATACCCGGGAGTGAGTTAAAGACTGGAATCTAATCGAGGGGTTCGGGATTGTTTTTCTAGAATAACAGATTGCCGAGAGTGAGTTACAGACTGGAATCAAATCGAGGGGTTTGGGGTGTTTTATATATCGAAAAACAGATACCCGGGAGTGAGTTACAGACTGGAATCTAATCGATGGGTTCGGGGTGGTTTATATATAGAATAACAGATACCCTGGAGTGAGTTACAGACTGGAATCTAATCGAGGGGTTCGGGGTGGTTTATATATAGAATAACAGATACCCGGGAGTGAGTTACAGACTGGAATCTAATCGAGGGGTTCGGGGTGGTTTATATATAGAATAACAGATACCCGGGAGTGAGTTACAGGCTGGAATCTAATCGAGGTGTTAAGGGCGGTTTATATATAGAATAACAGATACCCGGGAGTGAGTTACAGACTGGAATCTAATCGAGGGCTTCAGGGTGGTTTATATATAGAATAATAGATACGCGGGAGTGAGTAACAGACTGGAATCTAATCGAGGGGTTTGGGATGGTTTATATATAGAATAACAGATACCCGGGAGTGAGTTACAGACTGGAATCTAATCGAGGGGTTCAGGGCGGTTTATATATAGAATAACAGATACCCGGGAGTGAGTTACAGACTGGAATCTAATCGAGGGGTTCGGGGTGGTTTATATACAGAATAACAGATACCCGGGAGTGAGTTACAGACTGGAATCTAATCGAGGGCTTCAGGGTGATTTATATATAGAATAACAGATACCCGGGAGTGAGTTACAGACAGGAATCTAATCGAGGGGTTCAGGGTGGTTTATATATGGAATAACAGATACCCGGGAGTGAGTTACAGACTGGAATCTAATCGAGGGGTTCAGGGTGGTTTATATATAGAATAACAGATACCCGGGAGGGAGTTTCTGACTGGAATCTAATCGAGGGGTTCGGGGTGGTTTATATATATAAATAACAGGTACCCGGGAGTGAGTTATATACTGGAATCTAATCGAGGTATTTTGGGGTGGTTTGTATATAGAATAACAGATACCCGGGAGTGAGTTACAGACTGGAATCTAATCGAGGGGTTCGGGGTGGTTGATATATAGAATAACAGATACCCGGGAGTGAGTTACAGACTGGAATCTAATCGAGGTATTTTGGGGTGGTTTGTATATAGAATAACAGATACCCGGGAGTGAGTTACAGACTGGAATCTAATCGAGGGGTTCGGGGTGGTTTATATATAGAATAACAGATACCTGGGAGTGAGTTACAGACTGGAATCTAATCAAGGGGTTCGGGGTGGTTTATATATAGAATAACAGATACCCGGGAGTGAGTTACAGACTGGAATCTAATCGAGGGGTTCGGGGTGGTTTATATACAGAATAACAGATACCCGGGAGTGAGTTACAGACTGGAATCTAATCGAGGGGTTCGGGGTGGTTTATATATAGAATAACAGATACCCGGGAGTGAGTTACAGACTGGAATCTAATCGAGGGGTTCGGGGTGGTTTATATACAGAATAACAGATACCCGGGAGTGAGTTACAGGCTGGAATCTAATCGAGGTGTTAAGGGCGGTTTATATATAGAATAACAGATACCCGGGAGTGAGTTACAGACTGGAACCTAATCGAGGGGTTCGGGGTGGTTTATATACAGAATAACAGATACCCGGGAGTGAGTTACAGACTGGAATCTAATCGAGGGCTTCAGGGTGATTTATATATAGAATAACAGATACCCGGGAGTGAGTTACAGACTGGAATCTAATCGTGGGGTTCAGGGTGGTTTATATATAGAATAACAGATACCCGGGAGGGAGTTTCAGACTGGAATCTAATCGAGGGTTTCGGGGTGGTTTATATATATAAATAACAGGTACCCGGGAGTGAGTTATATACTGGAATCTAATCGAGGTATTTTGGGGTGGTTTGTATATAGAATAACAGATACCCGGGAGTGAGTTACAGACTGGAATCTAATCGAGGTATTTTGGGGTGGTTTGTATATAGAATAACAGATACCCGGGAGTGAGTTACAGACTGGAATCTAATCGAGGGGTTCGGGGTGGTTTATATACAGAATAACAGATACCCGGGAGTTAGTTACAGACTGGAATCTAAACGAGGGGTTCGGGGTGGTTGATATATAGAATAACAGATACCCGGGAGTGAGTTACAGACTGGAATCTAATCGAGGGGTTCAGGGTGGTTTATATATAGAATAACAGATACCCGGGAGTGAGTAACAGAATGGAATCTAATCGAGGGGTTTGGGATGGTTTATATATAGAATAACAGATACCCGGGAGTGAGTTACAGACTGGAATCTAATCGAGGGCTTCAGGGTGGTTTATATATAGAATAACAGATACCCAGGAGTGAGTAACAGACTGGAATCTAATCGAGGGATTCGGGGTGGTTTATATATAGAATAACAGATACCCGGGTGTGAGTTACAGACTGGAATCTAATCGAGGGGTTCGGGGTGGTTTATATATAGAATAACAGATACCCAGGAGTGAGTTACAG
The DNA here is from genome assembly GCF_047496885.1 of Scyliorhinus torazame. Classification (NCBI taxonomy): domain Eukaryota; kingdom Metazoa; phylum Chordata; class Chondrichthyes; order Carcharhiniformes; family Scyliorhinidae; genus Scyliorhinus; species Scyliorhinus torazame. Next base: position 4,756,589 of record NC_092710.1, on the reverse strand, counting down.
ACTGGAATCTAATCGAGGGGTTCAGGGCGGTTTATATATAGAATAACAGATACCCGGGAGTGAGTTACAGACTGAAATCTAATCGAGGGGTTCGGGGTGGTTTCTATATAGAATAACAGATACCCGGGACTGAGTTACAGACTGAATCTAATCGAGGGGTTCGGGGTGGTTTCTATATAGAATAACAGATACCCGGGAGTGAGTTACAGACTGGAATCTAATCGAGGGGTTCAGGGCGGTTTATATATAGAATAACAGATACCCGGGAGTGAGTAACAGACTGGAATCTAATCGATGGGTTCGGGGTGGTTTATATATAGAATAACAGATACCCGGGAGTGAGTTACAGACTGGAATCTAATCGAGAAGTTTGGGGTGGTTTATATATAGAATAACAGATACCCGGGAGTGAGTTACAGACTGGAATCTAATCGAGGGGTTCGGGGTGGTTTATATATGGAATAACAGATACCCGGGAGTGAGTTACAGACTGGAATCTAATCGAGGGCTTCAGGGTGGTTTATATATAGAATAACAGATACCCGGGAGTGAGTTACAGACTGGAATCTAATCGAGGGGTTCGGGGTGGTTTATATATAGAATAACAGATACCCGGGAGTGAGTTACAGACTGGAATCTAATCGAGAAGTTTGGGGTGGTTTATATATAGAATAACAGATACCCGGGAGTGAGTTACTGACTGGAATTTAATCGAGAAGTTCGGGGTGGTTTATATATAGAATAACAGATACCCGGGAGTGAGTTACAGACTGGAATCTAATCGAGGTGTTCGGGGTGGTTTATATATAGAATAACAGATACCCGGGAGTGAGTTTCAGACTGGAATCTAATCGAGGGGTTCGGGGTGGTTTATATATAGAATAACAGATACCCGGGAGTGAGATACAGACTGGAATCTAATCGAGGGGTTCGGGGTGGTTTATATATAGAATAACAGATACCCGGGAGTGAGTTACAGACTGGAATCTAATCGAGGGGTTCAGGGTGGTTTATATATAGAATAACACATATCCAGGAGTGAGTTACAGACTGGAATCTAATCGAGGGGTTCAGGGTGGTTTGTATGTAGAATAACAGATACCCGGGAGTGAGTTACAGACTGGAATCTAATCGAGGGGTTCGGGGTCTGTGGTGATACACCACTGTACTTCCCTACCATTGTACAGTTATATAATAGTTGTGTGTAACGTGGCCCTGTAATCCTGTGTATTGTACTGTGTATTGTACTGTAGCTCTGTAGAGGTTCGGTCACCTGTATGTAACCTGACCTGGCCACGGAGAGCTCCGCCTTGGCCACTCCCCCGGGAGTTAGGTATAAGACCCCGCTTCTGAGACCTGACCCATTTTGTCTGGGGTCGTCTGTGTCGGGTAAGCTTCCTATGTCGTGTATAATGGAGGCTGCTCTGAAACCCGACAAGCTCTCGCTCGACCCCCACGCTCCACGCGCGGACCACCTTTTCAACTGCTGGCTCCGGTGTTTCGAGGCCTACCTGGAAGCATCCGCCGCCTTCGCCAAAACGGACGCTGACCGACTCAACCTCCTGTGCTCTCGGCTCGACTACGGGCTTTTCGACCTCATCACGGGAACAACGACCTACGCCGATGCCATCGTGAAGCTCAAAAGCCGAACTGTTAATTCTATTTACGCCCGCCACCGCCTCGCCTCCCGGCACCAGCAGCCGGGTGAACCCCTCTCCGTGTTTGTTCGGGACCTCCGTGCCCTCGCGCTCACCCTGCAACGCGCCAGCAGTCTCCGCTGAGCAGAACACTGAGGCCCTGGCGCTCGATGCCTTTGTAGCTGGCATCGCTTCCGTCCCAATTCGCCAACTCCTACTGGCACAAACTACCCTGACTCTGGACACGGTAGTCACTATGGCAGAGGCCCAACAGGCAGCCTATGACAATAATGCGTCCTACACGCCTGCCCAAACTTCCTATGCGCCTGCCCACGCTCCCTACGTGGCCGCTACCTCCCTGCCGCCCGGCCAGCAACAACCCCTGCAAGTCACGGCCCACCCAGCCACACCAGCAGTAAAAATAATGCCTGGGCCCCAGTGTTACTTTTGTGGCCAGGCAAAACACCCCAGGAAACGCTGCCCTGCTAGAGATGCTACCTGTTCAGCCTGTGGCAAGAAGGGCCATTTTGCAAACGACTGCCGCTCCACCGCTGCCTCGGGGTCCAACGCCGCGGTCTGCTACTCCTGGGTGCCGCCGTCCTCCGTTCCCGGCTCGCTGTTCGACACGTGCGACGCCTGGGCGCCGCCACCTTCTCCCGCAGGCCGCTCCCCGGATCCGGCACCCTTCTCCAACAGCTCCACCATCGCATCCATCGTCCTCGACCAGGGCCGACCGCATCAGCTCGCCAGATCCACCATGGAGGTTCAGGTAAATTGTTTCACTGTTACCTGCCTCTTCGACAGCGGCAGCACGGAGAGCTTCCTCCACCCGGGCACCGTGCGCCGCTGCTCCCTCAAGGTACTACCCACGCGCAGGCATATTTCCATGGCCTCCAACTCCCAGTCGGCCGAGGTTTCGGGCTACTGCGTCGTCACCCTCTCAGTGAACGGCGCGGTGTTCCAGGATTTCAAATTCATGGTCCTCCCTCACCTCTGCGCCCCCGCGATCCTCGGCCTGGACTTCCAATGCCACCTGCGCAGCCTCACCTTGCGTTTTAACGGCCCCCTCCCCCCCCTCACGGTCTCCAACCCCCAGTTCTTCCCTGATTCCCCCCCGGGTCCCACCTGTAGTCTCTCCACCCTCAGGATCCCCCCCCCTTCACTGTTTGCTAATCTCACCCCCGACTGCAAGCCCGTGGCTACTAAAAGTCGGCGTTACAGTTTCGGGGACCGCCAATTCATTCGAGCGGAGATTAAGCGCCTTCTCTCGGAAAATATCATTGCTCCCAGCACCAGCCCCTGGCGAGCCCAAGTGGTGGTAGTCAAGTCTGGTGAGAAACACCGCATGGTCATTGACTACAGTCAGACCATCAACCGGTACACGCTGCTTGATGCGTATCCCCTGCCCCGCATATCTGACATGGTCAACCGGATTGCACAGTACCGGGTGTTCTCCACCATAGACTTGAAATCCGCCTACCACCAGCTCCCTATCCGCCCGGAGGACCGTAACTTCACGGCCTTCGAGGCGGACGGCCGCCTCTACCACTTCCTTAGGGTACCCTTTGGCGTCACCAATGGAGTCTCGGTCTTCCAACGGCAGATGGACCGAATGGTGGACCAGAACAGACTGCGGGCTACCTTCCCGTATCTGGACAACGTCACCATCTGCGGCCACAACCAGCAGGACCATGACGTCAACCTCACGAAATTCCTCCAAACTGCCAAACGCCTCAACCTCACGTACAACGAGGCAAAATGTGTTTTCGGCACCACCCGCCTCGCCATACTCGGCTACGTGGTGGAGAACGGTGTCCTCGGCCCCGATCCCGACCGTCTGCGCCCCCTTCTCGAACTCCCTATTCCCACCTGCCCCAAAGAACTGAGGCGATGCCTCGGATTCTTTGCCAGGGCGGAGTATGAGGTCAACGGCCAACCAGGACCCGGGACCTGTCAGCCAATGACATTAGGGCTTCCAGTCCCACATGACCCCCAATACATACTACCACACCGACTATGCCCAGTGGGTGCCCGAGTACGCTGACAAGGCCCGACCCCTCCTCCGTTCCCCCTCATTCCCCCGCCCGCCCGAGGCCTGCCAGGCTAACACCTCCTAAAAACCACTATCGCCAGAGCCGCCATGCATGCGGTAGACGAGTCTGCACCATTCCAAGTCGAGAGCGATGCCTGCGACTTTGCCCTGGGTGCCACCCTCAACCAGGCGGGCAGGCCCATCGCCTTCTTTTCCCGCACACTCCAAGGCCCTGAGATCCGCCACTCCTCTGTTGAGAAGGAGGCACAAGCCATAGTGGAAGCCGTCCGGCACTGGAGGCACTACCTGGCCGGAAAACCATTTACCCTCGTTACTGACCAACGATCAGTTGCGTTCATGTTCGACAACAAACAACGAGGTAAAATCAAAAATGATAAGATATTACGGTGGAGGATCGAACTCTCCACCTACAATTATACTATCTTATACCGGCCAGGTAAGCTCAATGATCCTCCTGATGCCCTGTCCCGTAGTACTTGTGCCAACGCACAGGATGACCGGCTGCGGGCACTACATAATGACCTCTGTCACCCGGGCGTCAGGCGACTCTACCACTACATCAAGGGCCACAACCTACCCTTCTCAGTCGAGGATGTCAAGGCCATGACTAGGGACTGCCAAGTCTGTGCGGAGTGCAAGCCGCAATTCTACAAGCCAGACAAGGCGCACCTAATCAAGGCCACCCGCCCCTTTGAACGTCTCAGCATTGACTTCAAAGGGCCCCTCCCCACCCACAACCGCAACACGTACTTCCTCAACGTCATCGACGAGTACTCGCGGTTCCCCTTCGCCATTCCCTGCCCCGACACGACCTCCGCCACCGTCATCAAAGCGTTGCACGACCTCTTCATGCTGTTCGGTTATCCCAATTACGTTCACAGTGACCGGGGCTCCTCCTTCATGAGCGAGGAGCTGCGTCGGTACCTGCTCGCCAGGGGCGTTGCCTCGAGCAGGACGACCAGCTACAACCCCCGGGGGAACGGACAGGTGGAGAGGGAGAACGCGACTGTTTGGAAGGCCGTGCTGCTAGCCCTCAAGTCCAAAGGCCTACCAGTCTCCCGTTGGCAGGAGGCCCTCCCGTCCGCACTCCACTCCATCCGGTCTCTTTTGTGTACTGCAACGAATGCTACCCCTCATGAGCGGATGTTTCTCTTCTCCAGGAGATCGGCATCCGTGACATCGCTTCCGTCCTGGCTCCTGTCCCCGGGAGACGTCCTGCTCCGCAAGCACGTGCGGACCTCTAAGGCGGAGCCCCTGGTGGAGAGAGTCCATCTCCTCCACGCCAACCCACAGTACGCGTACATAGCGTACCCCGACGGGCGTGGGGAGACTGTCTCCATCAAGGACCTGGCCCCCTCTGGGGCCCCTGTCGTCCCGCTCCCTCTCTGCTCCCGTCGATCCCTCGGCCTGTTACTACTCCGTGCCAGCCGCTGTCATCCCGCAGTTTTGCCTCGAGCCAGCCGAAGCGGTGGGGGACGTCATGCCGCCTCGCGACCCAGCATCACCGACCGCACGGATACCGCCGGACACTACCGCAGCTCCGACGTTCAAAGAGATCGACCAAACCCATCGTTCGTCTCGACCTCTGACGACACGGAACCTCCTGATGGACTCTGTTCACTGCTCCAAATTTTCACCCCGGACTTCCTTCTAAACAAGGGGTGAATGTGGTGATACACCACTGTACCTCCCTACCATTGTACATAGTATATAATAGTTGTGTGTGACATGGCCCTGTAATACTGTGTATTGTACTGTAACTCTGCAGAGGTTCGGTCACTGGTAGGTAACCCGACCTGGCCACGGAGAGCTCCGCCTTGGCCACTCCCCCGGGAGTTAGTATAAGAACCTCTTCTGGGACCGGCCCCATTCTGTCTGGGGTCGTCTGTGTCGGGTAAGCCTCCCTTGTAGTATATTAAAGCCTGAGTTAAAGTCTCACATGTCTTTGTGGTTCTTGACGCTTAGCGCATCAGAGTCACAGACTGGAATCTAATCGAGGGGTTCAGGGTGGTTTAAATATAGAATAACAGAGACACGGGAGTGAGTTACAGACTGGAATCTAATCGAGGGGTTCGGGGTGGTTTATATATTGAATAACAGATACCCGGGAGTGAGTTACAGACTGGAATCTAATCGAGGGGTTCGGGGTGGTTTATATATTGAATAACAGATACCCGGGAGTGAGTTACAGACTGGAATCTAATCGAGGGGTTCGGGGTGGTTTATATATAGAATAGCAGATGCCTGGGAGTGAGTTACAGATTGGAATCTAATCGAGGGTTTGGGGTGGTTTAGATATAGAATAACAGATACCCGGGAGTGAGTTACAGACTGGAATCTAATCGAGGGATTCAGGGTGGTTTATATATAGAATAACAGATACCCGGGAGTGAGTTACAGACTGGAATCTAATCGAAGGGTTCAGGGTGGTTTAAATATAGAATAACAGAGACACGGGAGTGAGTTACAGATTGGAATCTAATCGAGGGTTTGGGGTGGTTTATATATAGAATAACAGATACCCGGGAGTGAGTTACAGACTGGAATCTAATCGAGGGGTTCAGGGTGGTTTAAATATAGAATAACAGAGACACGGGAGTGAGTTACAGACTGGAATCTAATCGAGGGTTTGGGGTGGTTTATATATAGAATAACAGATACCCGGGAGTGAGTTACAGACTGGAATCTAATCGAGGGGTTCGGGGTGGTTTATATATAGAATAACAGATACTCGGGAGTGAGTTACAGACTGGAATCTAATCGAGGGGTTCGGGGTGGTTTATATATAGAATAACTGATACCCGGGAGTGAGTTACAGACTGGAATCTAATCGAGGGGTTCAGGGTGGTTGATATATAGAATAACAGATACTCGGGAGTGAGTTACAGACTGGAATCTAATCGAGGGGTTCGGGGTGGTTTATATATAGAATAACAGATTCCCGAGTGTGAGTTACAGACTGGAATCTAATCAAGGGGTTTGGGATGGTTTATATATAGAATAACAGATACCCGGGAGTGAGTTACAGACTGGAATCTAATCGAGGGATTCAGGGTGGTTTATATATAGAATAACAGATACCCGGGAGTGAGTAACAGACTGGAATCTAATCGAGGGATACAGGGTGGTTTATGTATAGAATAACAGATACCCGGGAGTGAGTTACAGACTGGAATCTAATCGAGGGGTTCGGGGTGGTTTATATATAGAATAACAGATACCCGGGAGAGAGTTACAGACTGGAATCTAATCGAGAGGTTCAGGGTGGTTTATATATAGAATAATTGATACCCGGGAGTGAGTTACAGACTGTAATCTAATTGAGGGATTCAGGGTGGTTTATATATAGAATAACAGATAACCGGGAGTGAGTTACAGACTGGAATCTAATCGAGGGGTTCCGGGTGATTTATATATAGAATAACAGATACCCGGGAGTGAGTTACAGACTGGAATCTAATCGAGGGACTCGGGGTGGTTTATATACAGAATAACAGATACCCGGGAGTGAGTTACAGACTGGAATCTTATGGAGAGGTTCGGGGTGGTTTATATATAGAATAACAGATACCCGGGAGTGAGTTACAGACTGGAATCTAATTGAGGTGTTAAGGGTGGTTTATATATAGAATAACAGATACCCGGGAGTGAGTTACAGACTGGAATCTAATCGAGTGGTTCGGGGTGGTTTATATATAGAATAACAGATACCCGGGAGTGAGTTACAGGCTGGAATCTAATCGAGGGGTTCAGGGTGGTTTATATATAGAATAACAGTTACCCGGGAGTGAGTTACAGACTGGAATCTAATCGAGTGGTTCGGGGTGGTTTATATATAGAATAACAGATACCTGGGAGTGAGTTACAGATTGGAATCTAATCGAGGGTTTGGGGTGGTTTATATATAGAATAACAGATACCCGGGAGTGAGTTACAGACTGGAATCTAATCGAGGGGTTCAGGGTGGTTTAAATATAGAATAACAGAGACACGGGAGTGAGTTACAGATTGGAATCTAATCGAGGGTTTGGGGTGGTTTATATATAGAATAACAGATACCCGGGAGTGAGTTACAGACTGGAATCTAATCGAGGGGTTCAGGGTGGTTTAAATATAGAATAACAGAGACACGGGAGTGAGTTACAGACTGGAATCTAATCGAGGGTTTGGGGTGGTTTATATATAGAATAACAGATACCCGGGAGTGAGTTACAGACTGGAATCTAATCGAGGGGTTCGGGGTGGTTTATATATAGAATAACAGATACTCGGGAGTGAGTTACAGACTGGAATCTAATCGAGGGGTTCGGGGTGGTTTATATATAGAATAACTGATACCCGGGAGTGAGTTACAGACTGGAATCTAATCGAGGGGTTCAGGGTGGTTGATATATAGAATAACAGATACTCGGGAGTGAGTTACAGACTGGAATCTAATCGAGGGGTTCGGGGTGGTTTATATATAGAATAACAGATTCCCGAGTGTGAGTTACAGACTGGAATCTAATCGAGGGGTTTGGGATGGTTTATATATAGAATAACAGATACCCGGGAGTGAGTTACAGACTGGAATCTAATCGAGGGATTCAGGGTGGTTTATATATAGAATAACAGATACCCGGGAGTGAGTAACAGACTGGAATCTAATCGAGGGATTCAGGGTGGTTTATATATAGAATAACAGATACCCGGGAGTGAGTTACAGACTGGAATCTAATCGAGGGGTTCGGGGTGGTTTATATATAGAATAACAGATACCCGGGAGAGAGTTACAGACTGGAATCTAATCGAGGGGTTCTGGGTGGTTTATATATAGAATAATAGATACCCGGGAGTGAGTTACAGACTGTAATCTAATTGAGGGATTCGGGGTGGTTTATATATAGAATAACAGATAACCGGGAGTGAGTTACAGACTGGAATCTAATCGAGGGACTCGGGGTGGTTTATATACAGAATAACAGATACCCGGGAGTGAGTTACAGACTGGAATCTTATGGAGAGGTTCGGGGTGGTTTATATATAGAATAACAGATACCCGGGAGTGAGTTACAGACTGGAATCTAATTGAGGTGTTAAGGGTGGTTTATATATAGAATAACAGATACCCGGGAGTGAGTTACAGACTGGAATCTAATCGAGGGGTTCGGGGTGGTTTATATATAGAATAACAGTTACCCGGGAGTGAGTTACAGGCTGGAATCTAATCGAGGGGTTCAGGGTGGTTTATATATAGAATAACAGTTACCCGGGAGTGAGTTACAGACTGGAATCTAATCGAGTGGTTCGGGGTGGTTTATATATAGAATAACAGATACCCGGGAGTGAGTTACAGACTGGAATCTAATCGAGAGGTTCGTGGTGGTTTATATATAGAATAACAGATACCCGGGAGTGAGTTACAGACTGGAATCTAATCGAGGGGTTCAGGGTGGTTTATATATAGAATAACAGATACCCGGGAGTGAGTTACAGACTGGAATCTAATCGAGGGGTTCGGGGTGGTTTATATATAGAATAACAGATACCCGGGAGTGAGTTACAGACAGGAATCTAATCGAGGGGTTCGGAGTGGTTTATATATAGAATAACAGATACCCGAGAGTGAGTTACAGACTGGAATCTAATCGAGGGGTTCGGGGTGGTTTATATATAGAAGAACAGATACCCGGGAGTGAGTTACAGACTGGAATCTAATCGAGGGGTTTGGGGTGGTTTATATAGAGAATAACAGATACCCGGGAGTGAGTTACAGACTGGAATCTAATCGAGGGGTTCAGGGTGGTTTATATATAGAATAACAGTTACCCGGGAGTGAGTTACAGGCTGGAATCTAATCGAGGGGTTCAGGGTGGTTTATATATAGAATAACAGTTACCCGGGAGTGAGTTACAGACTGGAATCGAATCGAGTGGTTCGGGGTGGTTTATATATAGAATAACAGATACCCGGGAGTGAGTTACAGACTGGAATATAATCGAGGGGTTCGGGGTGGTTTACATAGAGATTAACAGGTACCCGGGTGTGAGTTACAGACTGGAATCTAATCGAGGGGTTCGGGGTGGTTTATATATAGAATAACAGATACCCAGGAGTGAGTTACAGACTGGAATCTAATCGAGGGGTTCAGGGTGGTTTATATATAGAATAACAGATACCCGGGAGTGAGTTACAGACTGGAATCTAATCGAGGGGTTCGGGGTGGTTTATATATAGAATAACAGATACCCGGGAGTGAGTTACAGACTGGAATCTAATCGAGGGGTTCAGGGTGGTTTATATATAGAATAACAGATACCCGGGAGTGAGTTACAGACTGGAATCTAATCGAGGGGTTCGGGGTGGTTTATATATAGAATAACAGATACCCGGGAGTGAGTTACAGACAGGAATCTAATCGAGGGGTTCGGAGTGGTTTATATATAGAATAACAGATACCCGAGAGTGAGTTACAGACTGGAATCTAATCGAGGGGTTCGGGGTGGTTTATATATAGAAGAACAGATACCCGGGAGTGAGTTACAGACTGGAATCTAATCGAGGGGTTTGGGGTGGTTTATATATAGAATAACTGATACCCGGGAGTGAGTTACAGACTGGAATCTAATCGAGGGGTTCGAGGTGGTATTTATATAGAATAACAGATACCTGGGAGTGAGTCACAGACTGGAATCTAATCGAGGGGTTCGGGGTGGTTTATATATAGAATAACTGATACCCGGGAGTGAGTTACAGACTGGAATCTAATCGAGGGGTTCGGGGTGGTATTTATATAGAATAACAGATACCTGGGAGTGAGTCACAGACTGGAATCTAATCGAGGGGTTCGGGGTGTTTGATTTATAGAATAACAGATACCCGGGAGTGAGTTACAGACTGGAATCTAATCGAGGGGTTCGGGATGGTTTTTCTAGAATAACAGATACCCGGGAGTGAGTTACAGATTGGAATCTAATCGAGGGGTTCGGGGTGGTTTATATATAGAATAACAGATACCCGGGAGTGAGTTACAGACTGGAATCTAAGCGACGGGTTCGGGGTGGTTTATATATAGAATAACAGATACCCGGGATTGAGTTACAGACTGGAATCTAATCGAGGGGTTCGGGGTGGTTGATATATAGAATAACAGATACCCGGAAGTGAGTTACAGACTGGAATCTAATCGAGGGGTTCGGGATGGTTTTTCTAGAATAACAGACAGCCGGGAATGAGTTACAGACTGGAATCTAATCGAGGGGTTCGCGGTGGTTTATATGTAGAATAACAGATACTCGGGAGTTAGTTACTGACTGGAATCTAATCGAGGGGTTCAGGGTGGTTGTATATAGAATAACAGATACCCTTGAGTGAGTTACACACTGGAATCTAATCGAGGGGTTCGGGGTGGTTTATATACAGAATAACAGATACCCGGGTGTGTGTTACAGACTGGAATCTAATCGAGGGGTTCTGGGTGATTTATCTCTAGAATAACAGATACCCGGGAGTGAGTTACAGACTGGAATCTAATCGATGGGTTCGGGATGGTTTTTCTAGAATAGCAGATACCCGAGAGTGAGTTACAGACTGGAATCTAATCGAGGGGTTCGGGGTGTTTTATATATCGAATAACAGATACCCGGGAGTGAGTTACAGACTGGAATCTAATCGACGGGTTCGGGGTGGTTTATATATAGAATAACAGATACCCTGGAGTGAGTTACAGACTGGAATCTAATCGAGGGGTTCAGGGTGGTTAATATACAGAATAACAGATACCCGGGAATGAGTTACAGACTGGATTCTAATCGAGGGGTTCGGGATGGTTTATATATAGAATAACAGACTGGATTCTAATCGAGGGGTTCGGGGTGGTTTAAATATAGAATAACAGATACCCGGGAGTGAGTTACAGTCTGGAATCTAATCGAGGGGTTCGGAGTGGTTTATATATAGATTAGCAGATACCCGGGAGTGAGTGACAGACTGGAATCTAATCGAGGGGTTCGGGATGGTTTATATATAGAACAGCAGATACCCGGGGGAGAGTTACAGACTGGAATCTAATCGAGGGGTTCCGAGTGGATTATATATAGAATAATGGATACCCGGGAGTGAGTTACAGACTGGAATCTAATCTAGGGGTTCGGGGTGGTTTATATATAGAATAACAGATACCTGGGAGTGAGTCACAGACTGGAATCTAATCGAGGGGTTCGGAGTGTTTGATATATAGAATAACAGATACCCGGGAGGGAGTTACAGACTGGAATCTAATCGAGGGGTTCGGGGTGGTTTATATATAGAATAACAGATACCCGGGAGTGAGTTACAGACTGGAATCTAATCGAGGGGTTCAGGGTGGTTTATATATAGAATAACAGATACCCGGGAGTGAGTTACAGACTGGAATCTAATCGAGGGGTTCGGGGTGGTTTATATATAGAATAACAGATACCCGGGAGTGAGTTACAGACAGGAATCTAATCGAGGGGTTCGGAGTGGTTTATATATAGAATAACAGATACCCGAGAGTGAGTTACAGACTGGAATCTAATCGAGGGGTTCGGGGTGGTTTATATATAGAAGAACAGATACCCGGGAGTGAGTTACAGACTGGAATCTAATCGAGGGGTTTGGGGTGGTTTATATATAGAATAACTGATACCCGGGAGTGAGTTACAGACTGGAATCTAATCGAGGGGTTCGGGGTGGTATTTATATAGAATAACAGATACCTGGGAGTGAGTCACAGACTGGAATCTAATCGAGGGGTTCGGGGTGTTTGATTTATAGAATAACAGATACCCGGGAGTGAGTTACAGACTGGAATCTAATCGAGGGGTTCGGGATGGTTTTTCTAGAATAACAGATACCCGGGAGTGAGTTACAGATTGGAATCTAATCGAGGGGTTCGGGGTGGTTTATATATAGAATAACAGATACCCGGGAGTGAGTTACAGACTGGAATCTAAGCGACGGGTTCGGGGTGGTTTATATATAGAATAACAGATACCCGGGATTGAGTTACAGACTGGAATCTAATCGAGGGGTTCGGGGTGGTTGATATATAGAATAACAGATACCCGGAAGTGAGTTACAGACTGGAATCTAATCGAGGGGTTCGGGATGGTTTTTCTAGAATAACAGACAGCCGGGAATGAGTTACAGACTGGAATCTAATCGAGGGGTTCGCGGTGGTTTATATGTAGAATAACAGATACTCGGGAGTTAGTTACTGACTGGAATCTAATCGAGGGGTTCAGGGTGGTTGTATATAGAATAACAGATACCCTTGAGTGAGTTACAGACTGGAATCTAATCGACGGGTTCGGGGTGGTTTATATATAGAATAACAGATACCCTGGAGTGAGTTACAGACTGGAATCTAATCGAGGGGTTCAGGGTGGTTAATATACAGAATAACAGATACCCGGGAATGAGTTACAGACTGGATTCTAATCGAGGGGTTCGGGATGGTTTATATATAGAATAACAGACTGGATTCTAATCGAGGGGTTCGGGGTGGTTTAAATATAGAATAACAGATACCCGGGAGTGAGTTACAGTCTGGAATCTAATCGAGGGGTTCGGAGTGGTTTATATATAGATTAGCAGATACCCGGGAGTGAGTGACAGACTGGAATCTAATCGAGGGGTTCGGGATGGTTTATATATAGAATAGCAGATACCCGGGGGAGAGTTACAGACTGGAATCTAATCGAGGGGTTCCGAGTGGATTATATATAGAATAATGGATACCCGGGAGTGAGTTACAGACTGGAATCTAATCTAGGGGTTCGGGGTGGTTTATATATAGAATAACAGATACCTGGGAGTGAGTCACAGACTGGAATCTAATCGAGGGGTTCGGAGTGTTTGATATATAGAATAACAGATACCCGGGAGGAAGTTACAGACTGGAATCTAATCGAGGGGTTCGGGGTGGTTTATATATAGAATAACAGATACCCGGGAGTGAGTTACAGACTAGAATCTAATCGAGGCTTTCAGGGTGGTTTATATGTCGAATAACAGATACCCGGGAGTGAGTTACAGACTGGAATCTAATCGAGGGGTTCGGGGTGGTTTATATATAGAATAACAGATACCCGGGAGTGAGTTACAGACTAGAATCTAATCGATGGGTTCGCGGTGGTTTATATGTAGAATACCAGATACTCGGGAGTGAGTTACTTACTGGAATCTAATCGAGGGGTTCAGGGCGGTTGTATATAGAATAACAGTTACCCTTGAGTGAGTTACACACTGGAATCTAATCGAGGGGTTCGGGGTTGTTTATATACAGAACAACAGACACTCGGGTGTGTGTTACAGACTGGAATCTAATCGAGGGGTTCGGGGTGGTTTATCTCTAGAATAACAGATACCCGGGAGTGAGTTAAAGACTGGAATCTAATCGAGGGGTTCGGGATGGTTTTTCTAGAATAACAGATTGCCGAGAGTGAGTTACAGACTGGAATCAAATCGAGGGGTTTGGGGTGGTTTAAATATAGAATAACAGATACCCGGGAGTGAGTTACAGACTGGAATCTAATCGAGGGGTTCGGAGTGGTTTATATATAGAATAACAGATACCCGGGAATGAGTTACAGACTGGAATCTAATCGAGGGGTTCGGGATGGTTTATATATAGAATAGCAGATACCCGGGGGTGAGTTACAGACTGGAATTTAATCGAGGGGCTCGGACTGGTTTACATATAGAATAACTGATACCCGGGAGTGAGTTACAGACTGGAATCTAATCTAGTGGTTCGGGGTGGTTTATATATAGAATAACAGATACCTGGGAGTGAGTCACAGACTGGAATCTAATCGAGGGGTTCGGGGTGTTTGATATATAGAATAACAGATACCCGGGAGTGAGTTACAGACTGGAATCTAATCGAGGGGTTCGGGGTGGTTTATATATAGAATAACAGATACCCGGGAGTGAGTTACAGACTAGAATCTAATCGAGGGGTTCAGGGTGGTTTATATGTCGAATAACAGATGCCCGGGAGTGGGTTACAGACTGTAATCTAATCGAGGGGTTCAGAGTGGTTTATATATCGAATAACAGATACCCGGGTGTGAGTTACAGACTGGAATATAATCGAGGGGTTGGGGCGGTTTATATATAGAATAACAGATACCCGGGTGTGAGTTACAGACTGGAATCTAATCGAGGGGTTCGGGGTGGTTTATATATAGAATAACAGATACCTGGGAGTGAGTTACATACTGGAATCTAATCGACGGGTTTGGGGTAGTTTATATATAGAATAACAGATACCTGGGAGTGAGTTACAGACTGGAATCTAATCGACAGGTTCGGGGTGGTTTATATACAGAATAACAGATACCAGGGAGTGTGTTACAGACTGAAATCTAATCGAGGGTTTCAGGGTGGTTTATATATGGAATAACAGATACCCGGGAGTGTGTTACAGACTGGAAACTAATCTAGGGGTTCGGGGTGGTTTATATATAGAATAACAGATACCTGGGAGTGAGTTACAGACTGGAATCTAATCGACGGGTTCGGGGTGGTTTATATATAGAATAACTGATACCCGGGAGTGAGTTACAGACTGGAATCTAATCGACGGGTTCGGGGTGGTTTATATATAGAATAACAGATACCTGGATGTGAGTCACAGACTGGAATCTAATCGACGGGTTCGGGGTGGTTTATATATTGAATAAAAGATACCCGGGAGTGAGTTACAGACTGGAATCTAATCGAGGGAGTCGGGTGGTTTATATATAGGATAACAGTTACCTGGGAGTGAGTTACAGACTGGAATCTAATCGACGGGTTCGGGGTGGTTTATATATAGAATAACAGATACCCGGGAGTGAGTTACAGACTGGAATCTAATCGAGGGGTTCGGGGTGGTTTATATATAGAATAACAGATACCCGGGAGTGAGTTACAGACTGGAATCTAATCGGGGGGTTCAGGGTGGTTTATATATAGAATAACAGATACCCGGGAGTGAGTTACAGACTGGAATCTAATCGAGGGGTTCAGGGTGGTTTATATATCGAATAACAGATACCCGGGAGTGAGTTACAGACTGGAATCTAATCGATGGGTTCGGGGTTGTTTATATATAGAATAACAGATACCCGGGAGTGAGTTACAGACTGGAATCTAATCGAGGGGTTCAGGGTGGTTTATATATAGAATAACAGATACCCGGGAGTGAGTTACAGACTGGAATCTAATTGAGGGGTTCGGGGTGTTTTATATATCGAATAACAGATACCCGGGAGTGAGTTACAGACTGGAATCTAATCGACGGGTTCGGGGAGTTTTATATATAGAATAACAGATACCCTGGAGTGAGTTACAGACTGGAATCTAATCGAGGGGTTCAGGGTGGTTAATATGCAGAATAACAGATACCCGGGAGTGAGTTACAGACTGGATTCTAATCGAGGGGTTCGGGATGGTTTATATATAGAATAACAGATACCCGGGAGTGAGTTACAGACTGGAATCTAATCGAGGGTTCGGGGTGGTTCAGATAAAGAATAACAGATACCTGGGAGTGAGTTACAGACTGGAATCTAATCGAGGGTTCGGGGTGGTTTAGATATAGAATAACAGATACCTGGGAGTGAGTTACTGACTGGAATCTAATCGAGGGGTTCAGGGTGGTTTATATATAGAATAACAGATACCCGGAAGTGAGTTACAGACTGGAATCAAATCGAGGGGTTCGGGGTGGTTTAAATATAGAATAACTGATACCCGGGAGTGAGTTACAGACTGGAATCTAATCGAGGGGTTCGGAGTGGTTTATATATAGAATAGCAGGTACCCGGGAGTGCGTTACAGACTGGAATCTAATCGAGGGGTTCAGGGTGGTTTAAATATAGAATAACAGATCCCCCGGAGTGAGTTACAGACTGGAATCTAATCGAGGGGTTCGGGGTGGTTGATATATAGAACAACAGATACTCGGGAGTGAGTTACAGACTGGAATCTAATCGAGGGGTTCAGGGTGGTTTATAGAGAGAATAACAGATACCCGGTAGTGAGTTACAGTCTGGAATCTAATCGAGGGGTTCTGAATGGTTTATATATAGAATAAAAGATACCCAGGAGTGAGTTACAGAACAGAATCTAATCGAGGGATTCAGGGTCGTTTATATATAGAATAACAGATACCCAGGAGTGAGTTACAGACTGGAATCTAATCGAGGGGTTCAGGGTGGTTTATATATAGAATAACAGATCCCCCGGAGTGAGTTACAGACTGGAATCTAATCGAGGGGTTCAGGGTGGTTTATATTTGGAATAACAGATCCCCCGGAGTGAGTTACAGACTGGAATCTAATCGAGGGGTTCGGGGTGGTTTATATATAGAATACCAGATACCCGAGAGTGAGTTACAGACTGGAATCTAATCTCGGTGTTCGGGGTGGTTGATATATAGAATAACACATACTCGGGAGTGAGTTACAGACTGGAATCTAATCGAGGGGTTCGGGGTGGTTTATATATATAATAACAGATACCCGGTAGTGAGTTACAGTCTGGAATCTAATCGAGGGGTTCGGGATGGTTTATATATAGAATAACAGATACCCGGGGGTGAGTTACAGACTGGAATCTAATCGAGGGGTTCGGGGTCGTTTATATATAGAATAACAGATACCCGGGTGTGAGTTACAGACGAGAATCTAATCGAGGGTTTTGGGGTGGTTTATACATCGAATAACAGGTACCCGGGAGTGAGTTACAGACTGGAATCCAATCGAGGGGTTCGGGGTGATTTATATATAGAATAACAGATACCCGGGAGTGAGTTACAGACTGGAATCTAATCGAGGGGTTCGAGGTGGTTTATATATAGAATAACAGATACCCGGGAGTGAGTTGCAGACTGGAATCTAATCGAGGGGTTCGTGGTGGTTTATATATAGAATAAAAGATACCCAGGAGTGAGTTACAGACCAGAATCTAATCGAGGGATTCAGGGTGGTTTATATATAGAATAACAGATACCCAGGAGTGAGTTACAGACTGGAATCTAATCGAGGGGTTCAGGGTGGTTTATATATAGAATAACAGATACCCGGGAGTGAGTTACAGACTGGAATCTAATCGAGGGGCTCGGGGTGGTTGATATATAGAATAACAGATCCCCCGGAGTGAGTTACAGACTGGAATCTAATCGAGGGGATCGGGGTGGTTTATATATAGAATAACAGATACCCGGGAGTGAGTTACAGACTGGAATCTAATCGAGGGTTTCGGGGTGGTTTATATATAGAATAACAGATACTCGGGAGTGAGTTACAGACTGGAATCTAATCGAGGGTTTGGGGGTGGTTGATATGTAGAATAACAGATACTCGGGAGTGAGTTACAGACTGGAATCTAATTGAGGGGTTCGGGGTGGTTGATATATAGAATAACAGATACTCGGGAGTGAGTTACAGACTGGAATCTAATCGAGGGGTTCGGGGTGGTTGATATATAGAATAACAGATACCCAGGAGTTAGTTACAGACTGGAATCTAATCGAGGGGTTCGGGGTGGTTGATATATAGAATAACAGATACTCGGGAGTGAGTTACAGACTGGAATCTAATCGAGGGGTTCGGGGTGGTTTATATATAGAATAACAGATACCCGGGAGTGAGTTACAGACTGGAATCTAATCGAGGGTTTCGGGGTGGTTTATATATAGAATAACAGATACCCGGGAGTGAGTTACAGACTGGAATCTAATCGAGGGGTTCGGGGTGGTTTATATATAGAATAACAGATACCCGGGAGTAAGTTACAGACTGGAATCTAATCGAGGGGTTCAGGGCGGTTTATATATAGAATAACAGATACCCGGGAGTGAGTTACAGACTGGAATCTAATCGAGGGGTTCGGGGTGGTTGATATATAGAATAACAGATACCCGGGAGTGAGTTACAGACTGGAATCTAATCGAGGGGTTCGGGGTGGTTTATATACAGAATAACAGATACCCGGGAGTGAGTTACAGACTGGAATCTAATCGAGGGGTTCAGGGTGGTTTATATATAGAATAACAGATACCCGGGAGTGAGTTACAGACTGGAATCTAATCGAGGGGTTTGGGGTGGTTTATATAGAATAACAGATACCCGGGAGTGAGTTACAGACTGGAATCTAATCGAGGGGTTGGGGGTGGTTGATATATAGAATAACAGATACCCAGGAGTGAGTTACAGACTGGAATCTAATCGAGGGGTTGGGGGTGGTTGATATATAGAATAACAGATACCCGGGAGTGAGTTACAGACTGGAATCTAATCGAGGGGTTCGGGGTGGTTGATATATAGAATAACAGATACTCGGGAGTGAGTTACAGACTGGAATCTAATCGAGGCTTTAGTGGGTTTAATGTGGAACACTGATCAAAATTACGTTCCGTTCCGGATGTGGTCACAAGTTGGAACACAGCACTTAATTGTTACGTACCAAGTAGGTTTCTCTCAAATTTTGAGGCTCAGTGCTGTTGTTGAAAGAATGTCTGGACAAGCTTCCAGTAGTTTTGTTGCATTGCGCAAAATGCCAGCGTGTGCCAAGTCGGAGGTTCTCAGGAGGACGTCCGGAATGACTCACGGTGTGAAGCTGTGGAGCCAATTGGGAGAGACGGGGGGAAATAAAGCGACCACTTGGAAGTGTGGCGATTGAGGGGAGTGCGTGAGCTCTTGCGAGGAGCTGGGGGGTACTCACATACAGTTGGTGGACCTCCAGGCATTGCTGTTGTATCATCCCTGCCAGCGCCTGCCACTGGCTGAGCTGCCAATTGGGTACGGTTATTGAGGGGACGGGCCGTGCCTGCGTCTGCAGCAGGCTGCTGAGGAGGACCAGGCCGCAGATTCGCCGGAGCCCTTGGGGGAGACAGAATGCAGAGCGTCCGAGAGTTAGCTTCAGACTGCCGGAAAGGCAGCAAGTCCCCTGTCACTTTCTCCGCCGCCCCCAACGCGGTCACGGCCTTCAATCCAGAGGAAATGATCAATCGAACACCAAGTTACTTCAACGTACGTTTATTCACGGCCGGGACTTGAGCACTGTACTTCACAGAGTCTACAGTAGCAAGCCGTAGTTAATACAGCAGACCATTACTGAGATAATTAAATGACAATGTTTCCTTCCCAAGGACAGCCCCCTT
This sequence comes from Scyliorhinus torazame, assembly GCF_047496885.1. Classification (NCBI taxonomy): domain Eukaryota; kingdom Metazoa; phylum Chordata; class Chondrichthyes; order Carcharhiniformes; family Scyliorhinidae; genus Scyliorhinus; species Scyliorhinus torazame. The sequence goes on along the minus strand of NC_092710.1, from coordinate 4,736,740 downwards.
AGAGGAGGCCTGAGAATTACAGCATTCTGTGGCTCTCAGCTAAAATGTAGTTATCTGTAGAATTAGAAACGATTCCCAAGGCCGTGTCTTGTTCCTGCAAACTGTCTAGCGCAAAAGCATAAGCGATTACAAAAAGCCTTGACTAAAAGCTCTGTTTGACATTTCATTCTCCCATCAAGCTGTATTCTAGTTTGAACCATATTCTCACTCCCACTATCCCTTTATTCCTCTCGCCGTCGAGGACCCCCCCCCCCCCCCCCCCCCCCCTCCACCAAAAACGAAATCTCTCCCCGCCAAGCCTCGAAGACCCTACTCACTGTCGCCGGGGCCACGTCCTGGAACTCCCTCCCTGACAGCGCGGTGGGTGTACCTACACCTCGGGGGTCGCAGCGGGTCGAGAAGGCAGCTGAGGTGGAGGTACAGCACCGTCTTCTCAAGGGGCTATTGTCGGCGTTGGGGAATAAATGCTGGCCTGGCCAGCAATGCCCGTACCCCCTCCGCATAAACACTCCATCCAACGCAAGGAACCTTACCAAAGCCCATGGTTTTCTTCGTCAGAGGTCACTGCGTGATACGGGAGTGGTGTTCTCCTCATCAAGTTTGCGTTGGCGAGTACCGTGCACTTTAGCAAGTGGTCTTAATAAAGAGTCCCTCAGCCAATCCGACCTCGTTCCCCCTCACATCATCAACTGTTGGAACACGTCATCGACAGTGAGCGCAGAATATAGATCAAACACTCCCAAATACCAAAGAAATTATCAACACCTATTATTACTGAGTTCTAGGAAAGTCTGATACGTTGGCAGCTCTCCAAACCCACTTGGAGTTGGGAAAGGTGAAACCATGTCTCACTGAGTCAATACATAATCATTATCAAAGAGACAGTAAGGTACCCCGGGGCCCAGAAAGCACACTACTAGAGGACCAGATAGGCACAAGCAGCGAGAAGGGGGGGCTATGTGGGAAAATATACGGACAGCTACTGGACAGAGCCCGGACTCCACTGGACGAGACCAGACAGAAATGGGAGGACGACCTGGGGGCAGAGGTAGGATGGGGACTCTGCAGCGAAGCACTGAGCAGGGTGAGCTCAGCCTCCTCCTGCGCGAGGCTGAGCCTAATGCAGCTCAAAGTGGTGCACAGAGCGCACCTGACCAGAACCCGAGTGAGCAGGTTCTCCCCGGGGGTGGAGGACGAAGGTGAGCGGTGCCAGATGGGTCCCGCTCAACCAACACCCACGTGTTGCCCCAAGGGTCCTGGGCAGCCTTCTCCGAGGCGACGTCCAAGGTGGTGGGGGCGGGGGTGAAGCCCGAGAGGGGCAATCTTCGGGGTATCGGAGCAGCCAGAGTTACGCAGAGGGGGGTGGGGAGGGGGCCGGCGCCCTCGCTTCCCGAGTCGCACGCCGGAGAATCCCGCTCAGCTGGCGATCGGCAGCACCGCCCACGGCTGCAGACCCGCTCGCCGACCTCCCGGAATTTCCGCACCTGGAGAAGATCGGAGGGTCGGAGGAAGGCTTCCCGGATACTCGGGGGCGGGGGGGGGGGGGGGGGGGGGGGGGGGGGTGAGGGGGGGTGGGGGGGGGGTGCAGTTTGTCGGCCTGTTCCAAAACCTGTTCGAGGCTGTAGACCATTGGTTAAACCGAGGCGTTTACCATCGGCTGTTTGGTACGTAGCTCCGCCCTGACAGGCGGGGTATAAGAACCGGTGCCCTCCCAGCAGCCCTCATTTCTGTACCGAAGCTGCTGGGGGACAGTTCTAGTCGATTAAAGCCTTCAATTACGTTACTACCTCGTCTTCGATTGTAATTGATCGCGCATCAAGCCCCTCATTGACACCCAACATGATAGAAATGTCCACATTCTGCGGGTTTCGCGGGGATCCCGCAGCGTCACTGCTCCCTGGGAATGCTGATAGATTGGCACATCCCCAAACCAAATTGGAGGCGGGAAAGGTGAAATGGTGGCTCACTGGGCCAACACGTCGCCGTTACTCTCACCACACTGTTCAACACCACTTGGGGGAAGCGCTGAGGGTGGCGAGGGTGCAGAATGTGCTCTGGGTGGGGGGACTTCCATGTCCATCGCCAAGCGTGGCTCGGTAGTACCACCACAAACTGAGCTGGCCGGGGTCCTAAAGGACATAGCTGCTCGACCGGGACTGCAGCATGCAGCGAGGGGACCAACAAGAGGGAGAAATAGACTTGACCCCCCATCCTCACTGATCTGTTACGTTGTAGGCGTAACATAAGCGGCTTCCTTGTGGGGCACTTGACAAAGGAAGGTTCAGACGTGGGGATAACTTCAACACGTTTATTAAACTATTTACACTTCTATTACTCGGGTTCGACACTACTGCTAATCCTACTATAGCTACCCAGCTGACTAACCAGTTGCTGCAATCCACGTGGTGGGTGTAATATTGAATCAACCCTGTGTCTCTACTCACTGAACGTCTCCACTGGAAAGAGGCAGATCATGTGTGTGGTGTCCTTTATATATGGGTTAGTGTAATGCCCCCCTGTGGTCGTGTCACCTCCGCGTGTATCGTGAATGTCCATTGGTCGTGTCCTATCTAACTGATCTATTGGTTGAGTGTGTGTGTGTGCGATATCTCTGGTGCTCCCTCTAGTGTCCAGCTAGCCTACATGCATTTACATTGATGCACATCACCACACTCACCAACCTGCCTGCTGCAGACGCATCTGCCCCTGACACTGTTGTTTGAATCGGAGGATGAGCCGCACAAACAGGAGGGATTCCTTCTGTTTTTCTCTCTCTCTCTTTGCGGTTGCTGCTGGACGTCTTGAGTTCTTTCAGCAGATTCTGCTTTTGCCCCAAGGCGGCGACAGGGGGCCACAGCGCCGTCCTCCGAATGTTAAAGTCCTGCCCCCACGTTCTCCCCCAGGAGAGGGTCTCACCAGCAGGTGCGGTCGGCGGAGCCCAGCGGCGTGCACCAGCAGGAGGCGGTGCCGACCACGCGTGCCACCGGGGCCAACGCCGCCCGCGGCGGGGGGGGCCTTGTGGTCGAGGGTATCGGCCATGGGTCAACATGTGCCAGGCCTGGGGCACTCTGTGCGGGCGGCGGCCGAGGCTGGGGACACCGGGCAGCCATGCGCCACACCCACCTGGGCATCGCCCGGTCACAGCGGGTCATGGCCGAGGGCGGCGGCGGCACTGAGCCGGGCACGGAGCGAGGTGGCACAGATACTGGCCGATGTGGCTGTGGTAAACCACTGTGGCACCTGTATTAGGGGATGTGCGGTAGGGCCGGCGCTACAGGTTCGCCGGGGGCCCCTGTCTGCTGGCTCCGCCCAGCGGGCGGAGTATGAATATGCGTGTCCCCCATTCAGCAGCCATTTCGCCAGCTGCTGTGGGGGGGGGGGGGGGGGGCACCAATCGTACTGCAGTAAACCTCAGTTGTACCCAACCTGAGTCTTTGTACAAGTGATCGCGCCCCAGGGTCACAGGCCCAGAGGGAGGCGTCCACTCCCTGCGCTCCGTAGCCGTGAGCATTGGCAGAGCCAGGTGGGGGGGGGGGGGGGGGGTTTGGCCTGGGAGGGGGGCATGGCCAGCACCACCTCCTGTGCCTGCACGGGGCTGGACTGCTCCAGCTGCTGGATCCTCGCCGACAGGCCCCTCGCGGAGGGCCTGGCTCTGCGGCTGCATCTCCGCGGTCGATGGGACCGTCCGTGCCGGAGGCCCGACACCCGTCCGGGCGACAGCTGGTCCCCGGGGGTCGGCCTGCCCCCCGACCGCCCGCTCCCTCGGGGGTTCCGGCCTCCGCCTTGCTGTCCCGGGGCAGCTGCGCGGCGAGCAGCAGACCGTGACCCCGGCCGAGGCGAGCGTCTCCCAGGGGTGGCGGAAGGGGTGTTGGGGAGACCGATGTGACGGGGAATCGCAGTCACCCTCCGACCCGCGCCTCCGGGGGGGGTTCCTGGGTCACTGACGTATTGCTCACCTCATGGTCGGCGTCACCGTCACTGCTCGACACATGGGGGGGGGGGGGTAAGGGTATGGCGAGGGTGGGGGTGAGGGTGGGGGTGAGGGTGAGGTTGGGGTGAGGGTGGGGGTGAGGGTGGGGGTGAGGCTGGGGGTGAGGGTGGGCGTGATGTTGGGGGTGGGGGTTGAGTGTGAGGTTGGGGTGAGGGTAGGGGTGAGGGTGGGGCTGAGGGTAAGGGGGGGAGGGTAAGGTTGCCGGTACCAGCTGGGGCTGGGGGGGAAAATGCCAGGAGGGCCCCCCCCCATCTCCAGCAGGTTCTGCCAGACACATGTGACAAGGAGCCTGATTAGACCGCGGGCATGGGGGGTGGGGGGGGGGTGGGGGGGTAAGGGAGGGGGTGAGGGGGGGAGTGAGGGAGGGGGTGAGGGTGGGAGTGAGGGTGGGGGTGAGGGAGGGAGGGTGGAGGCGAGGGAGGGGGTGAGGTTGGGGGTGAGGGAGGGGGTGAGGGAGGGGGTGAGGGAGGGGGTGAGGGAGGGGTGAGGGTGGGGGTGAGGGTGGGAGTGAGGTTGAGGGTGGGGGCGAGGGATGGGGTGAGGGTGGGGTGGAGGCTGGGAGTGGGGGTGGGGGTGAGTGTGAGGTTGGGGGTGAGGGTGGGGGTGAGGGTAGGGGTGAGGGTAGGGGTGAGGGTGGGGGTGGGGGAGAGGTTGGGGGTGAGAGTGGTGAGGGTGGGGATGAGAGTGAGGTTGGGGGTGAGGGTAGGAGGGAGGGTGAGGGTGAGGGTGGGGGTGAGGGTAGTGCTGGGGGTGGTGTTGAGAGTGGTGTGCGGGTGAGGGTGGGCGTGAGGGTGGGGCGAGGCTGGGGGTGAGGGTTGGGGTGAGGCTGGGGGTGAGGGTGAGTTTGGGGGTGAGGGTGGGCGTGAGGTTGGGGGGTGGGGGTGAGTGTGAGGTTGGGGGTGAGTGTGGGGGTGAGGGTGAGGTTGGGAGTGAGGGTGGGGTTGAGAGTGGTGTGAGGATGGGGATGAGGCTGAGGTTGGGGGTGAGGTGGGGGTGATGGTGGTGTGGGGGTGAGGGTGGGGGTGATGGCGGTGTGGGGGTGAGGGTGGGGGTGATGGTAGTGAGGGGGTGTGGGGGTTGGGTTTGAGGGTATGGGCGGGGCTGAGGGTTAGGATGGGCCACGCCGATAGTACCTGTGTTCAAGCAGGATGGTTCGGTCTGAAACTGTGGCGAATGTGACCCACAGAGGGCTGTTCAGATCCCATTTGGCATCATATCCACACCTGCTTCGTGTCATGGGTAAGATTATAAATAGCGACAATATCTTAGTGACTGGAGAATATGAAGAACAGCAAGTTTAAAATTTAGATGCTGTATTCCAGAGACTCGAAGATTAGGGGCTACGAATACAGAATGATAAAAGTGTAGTCTTCAAATCTTCCACTGAATACCTGGGTCACGTCATTGATGCAAAGGGACTGCAATAATCTTGTAAAGTAAAAATCTTTACTGAGGCACCTTGAAATGTAAATCAACTTTAGCCATTTTTGGATTTCAGGAAGGTTTGTCCCGAATCTAGCAACCACCCTGAATCCTTTACACAGCTGTGTGAAAACAGGACATGGAACTAATCTTTATTATTGTCACAAGTAGGCTTACATTAAGGGCGGCACAGTAGCACAGTGGTTAACACTGTTGCTTCACAGCCCCAGGGTCCCAGGTTCGATTCCCGGCTTAATAACTTCCCAAACAACATCCAGAAGACAAAAGAAACACCTTTTAACAGGTTTACATTCACGACTGAGAACATTTATAATTCTGAATTCACCAAATGATCAAGAGATAGTCTTTTCACGGCAGAGAGATCAACAGTACACCGGCTCTGTCGGGCTTCAGCTCCAACAGGGTTGTAGGGGCTGGAGGAGGTAACAGTGATAGGGAGGTTTGTCGGGGCTGGAGGACGTTGCAGAAATAGGGAGGGTTGTACCGGCTGGAGGAGGTAACAGAGGTAGGGAGGGTTGTCGGGGCTGGAGGAGGTTACAGAAATAGGGAGGGTTGTACCGGCTGGAGGAGGGAACAGAGATAGGGGGGGCTGGATGGGTTGGAGGAGGTAACAGAGATAGGGAGGGTTGTAGGGCCTGGAGGAGGTTACAGAGATAGGGAGGGTTGTAGGGGCTGGAGGAGGTAGCAGAGATAGGCAGGGTTGTAGGGGCTGGAGCAGGTTACAGAGATACGGAGGGTTGTAGGAGCTGGAGGAGGTTACAGAGATAGGGAGGGTTGTAGGGGCTGGAGGAGGTTACAGAGATAGGGAGGGTTGTCGGGGCTGGAGGAGGTTACAGAGATAGGGAGAGTTGTAGGGGCTAGAGGAGGTTACAGAGATTGGGAGGGTGTCGGGGCTGGAGAAGGTTACAGAAATAGGGAGGGTTGTAGGTGCTAGAGGAGGTAACAGAGATTGGGAGGGTTGTAGCGGGTTGAAGGAGGTTAGAGAGATAGGGAGAGTTGTAGGGGCTGGAGGAGGTTACAGAGATTGGGAGGGTTGTAGGGGCTGGAGGAGGTTACAGAGATAGAGAGAGTTGTAGGGGCTGGAGGAGGTTACAGAGATAGGGAGGGTTGTAGGGGCTGGAGGAGGTTACAGAGATAGGGAGGGTTGTAGGGGCTGGAGGAGGATACAGAGATAGGGAGGGTTGTAGGGGGCTGGAGGAGGATACAGAGGTAGGGAGGTTTGTAGGGGCTGGAGGAGTTAACAGAGATAGGGAAGGTTGTAGGTGCTAGAGGAGGTAACAGAGATAGGGAGGGTTGTAGCGGGTTGAAGGAGGTTAGAGAGATAGGGAGGGTTATAGGGGCTAGAGGAGGTTACAGAGATAGGGAGGGTTGTAGGGGCTGGAGGAGGTTACAGAGATAGGGAGGGTTGTAGGGGGTGAAGGAGGTTAGAGATATAGGGAGGGTTGTAGGGGCTGGAGGAGGTTACAGGGATAGGGAGGGTTGTAGGGGCTGGAGGAGGTTACAGAAATAGGGAGGGTTGTAGGTGCTAGAGGAGTTAACAGAGATAGGGAGGGTTGTAGCGGGTTGAAGGAGGTTAGAGAGATAGGGAGGGTTATAGGGGCTAGATAAGGTTACAGAGATAGGGAGGGCTGTAGGGGCTGGAGGAGGTTACAGAGATAGGGAGGGTTGTAGGAACTGGAGGAGGTTACAGAGATTGGGAGGTTTGTAGGGGCTGGAGGAGGTTACAGAAATAGGGAGGGTTCTAGGGATGGAGGAGGTAACAGAGATAGGGAGGGTTGTCGGGGCTGGAGGAGGTTACAGAAATAGGGAGGGTTGTACCGGCTGGAGGAGGGAACAGAGATGGGGGGGCTGGATGGGTTGGAGGAGGTAACAGAGATAGGGAGGGTTGTAGGGGCTGGAGGAGGTAACAGAGATAGGCAGGATTGTAGGGGCTGGAGCAGGTTACAGAGATACGGAGGGTTGTAGGAGCTGGAGGAGGTTACAGAGATCGGGAGGGTCGGATGGGTTGGAGGACGTTACAGAGATAGGGAGGGTTGTAGGGGCTGGGGGAGGTTACAGAGATAGGGAGGGTTGTAGGGGCTGGAGGAGGTTACTGAGATAAGGAGGGTTGAAGAGGCTGGAGGAGGTTACAGAGATAGGGAGGGATGTAGGGGCTGGAGAAGGTTACAGAAATAGGGAGGGTTGTAGGTGCTAGAGGAGGTAACAGAGATAGGGAGGGTTGTAGGGGCTGGAGGAGGTTACAGAGATTGGGAGGTTTGTAGGGGCTGGAGGAGGTTACAGAAATAGGGAGGGTTCTAGGGATGGAGGAGGTAACAGAGATAGGGAGGGTTGTAACGGGTTGAAGGAGGTTAGTGAGATAGGGAGGGTTGTAGCGGCTGGGGAGGTTACAGAGATAGGGAGGGTTGGCGGGGCTGGAGGAGGTTACAGAGATAGGGAGGGCTGTAGGGGTTGGAGGAAGTTCAGAGATATGGAGGGTTGTAGGGGCTGGAGGAGGTTACAGAGATAGGGAGAGTTGTAGGGGCTGGAGGAAGTTACAGAGATAGGGAGGGTTGTAGGGGCTGGAGGAGGTAACAGTGATAGGGAGGTTTGTCGGGGCTGGAGGACGTTGCAGAAATAGGGTTCTAGGGATGGAGGAGGTAACAGAGATAGGGAGGGTTGTAACGGGTTGAAGGAGGTTAGTGAGATAGGGAGGGTTGTAGCGGCTGGGGAGGTTACAGAGATAGGGAGGGTTGGCGGGGCTGGAGGAGGTTACAGAGATAGGGAGGGCTGTAGGGGTTGGAGGAAGTTCAGAGATATGGAGGGTTGTAGGGGCTGGAGGAGGTTACAGAGATAGGGAGAGTTGGTTGTAGGGGCTGGAGGAAGTTACAGAGATAGGGAGGGTTGTAGGGGCTGGAGGAGGTAACAGTGATGGGGAGGTTTGTCGGGGCTGGAGGACGTTGCAGAAATAGGGAGGGTTGTACCGGCTGGAGGAGGTAACAGAGGTAGGGAGGGTTGTCAGGGCTGGAGGAGGTTACAGAAATAGGGAGGGTTGTACCGGCTGGAGGAGGGAACAGAGATAGGGGGGGCTGGATGGGTTGGAGGAGGTAACAGAGATAGGGAGGGTTGTAGGGCCTGGAGGAGGTTACAGAGATAGGGAGGGTTGTAGGGGCTGGAGGAGGTAACAGAGATAGGCAGGGTTGTAGGGGCTGGAGCAGGTTACAGAGATACGGAGGGTTGTAGGAGCTGGAGGAGGATAGAGATAGGGAGGGTTGAAGAGGCTGGAGGAGGTTACAGAGATAGGGAGGGTTGTAGGGGCTGGAGGAGGATACAGAGATAGGGAGGGTTGTAGGGGCTGGAGGAGGTTACAGAGATAGGGAGGGTTATAGGGAGTGGAGGAGGTTACAGAGTTAGGGAGGGTTGTAGGGACTGGAGGAGGTTACAGAGATAGGGAGGGTTGTATGGGCTGGAGGAGTTTACAGAGATAGGGAGGGTTGTAGGGGCTGGGGGAGGTTACAGAGATAGGGAGGGGTGTAGGGGCTGGAGGAGGTTACAGAGATAGGGAGGGATGTAGGGGCTGGAGGAGGTTACAGATAGGGAGGGATGTAGGGGCTGGAGGAGGTTACAGAGATAGGGAGGGTTGTGTATCACATTAGCAGTAGAGGCACCCTGATTCGTTTGGGCGTATGGGGTATCTGGTGACCACAGACGGTTACTGCATCTCAATCTCGACTCGATACCGAAATAAAGAGAGCAAGGGTCAGGCTCGTTCTCGGAGCATGTGTACACAGGAACAGGAGGAGGCCCCATTCAGCCCCTTCTCCAGCCTGTTACACAGGAACAGGAGGCCCCATTCAAGCCCCTTCTCCAGCCTGTTATACAGGAACAGGAGGGGGCCCCACTCAGCCCCTTCTCCAGCCCGTTACACAGGCACAGGAGGAGGCCCCATTCAGCCCCTTCTCCAGCCTGTTACACGGGAACAGGAGGAGGCCCCATTCAGCCCCTTCTCCAGCCTGTTACACAGGAACAGGAGGGGGCCCCACTCAGCCCCTTCTCCAGCCCGTTACACAGGCACAGGAGGAGGCCCCATTCAGCCCCTTCTCCAGCCTGTTACACGGGAACAGGAGGAGGCCCCATTCAGCCCCTTCTCCAGCCTGTTACACAGGAACAGGAGGAGGCCCCATTCAGCCCCTTCTCCAGCCTGTTACACAGGAACAGGAGGAGGCCCCATTCAGCCCCTTCTCCAGCCTGTTACACAGGAACAGGAGGAGGCCCCATTCAGCCCCGTCTCCAGCCCGTTAATCAGGAACAGGAGGAGGCCCCATTCAGCCCCTTCTCCAGCCTGTCACACAGGAACAGGAGGAGGCCAAATTCAGCCTCTTCGCCAGCCTGTTAGACAGGAACAGGAGGAGGCCCCATTCAGCCCCTTCTCCAGCCTGTTACACAGGAACAGGAGGAGGCCCCATTCAGCCCCTTCTCCAGCCCGTTACACAGGAACAGGAGGGGGCCCCATTCAGCCCCTTCTCCAGCCTGTTGCGCAGGAACAGGAGGAGGCCCCATTCAGCCCCTTCTCCAGCCTGTTACACGGGAACAGGAGGAGGCCCCATTCAGCCCCTTCTCCAGCCTGTTACACGGGAACAGGAGGAGGCCCCATTCAGCCCCTTCTCCAGCCTGTTACACAGGAACAGGAGGAGGCCCCATTCAGCCCCGTCTCCAGCCTGTTACACAGGAACAGGAGGAGGCCCCATTCAGCCCCTTCTCCAGCCTGTTACACAGGAACAGGAGGAGGCCCCATTCAGCCCCTTCTCCAGCCCGTTACACAGGAACAGGAGGAGGCCGCATTCAGCCCCTTCTCCAGCCCGTTACACAGGAACAGGAGGATGCCGCATTCAGCCCCGTCTCCAGCCTGTTACACAGGAACAGGAGCAGGCCCCATTCAGCCCCTTCTCCAGCCTGTTACACAGGAACAGGAGGAGGCCCCATTCAGCCCCTTCTCCAGCCTGTTACACAGGAACAGGAGGAGGCTGCATTCAGTCCCTTCTCCAGCCTGTTACACAGTGTGAGGGAGCTGGATTAACATCAGTAGAGATAGTCAGTAACAGGTGTGGTAGTATGCATTAGGGGTCATGTGGGACTGTGAAGCCGTGATGTCATTGGCTGACAGATCCCGGGTCCTGGTTGGCTGTTGACCTCTAGCTCCGCCCTGAAGGCGGAGTATAAGAACCTGGAGTTCTCCCCCGCAGGCCAGTCAGCTACTGAACTGCGGGGAACAAGTCACGCTTAATAAAGCCTCATCGACTTCATCTCTATTTGTCTCTCGTGAGTCTTTGTGCGCTACAATTTATTAAGCGTGCTTAAAAGAACTATGGAGCTCAGGATCATCCCGGAATGCCTGAGGATCAGCCCCAACGCAGTGAACTCAGCAGCAGTTTTCAAACACTGGCAGACTTGTTTCGAATCCTACCTCAGAACGGCCCTCGGCCGGGTCACAGAAGACCAGAAACTACAGGTCCTGCACTCGAGGGTAAGCCCGGAAATTTTCCCTCTCATCGAAGACGCAGAGGATTACCAGACGGCGTTCGCAGCACTAAAGAGCATCTATGTTCGCCCAGTGAACCAGATAAACCGGTAAACGCGATGGAACACACGGACATGTTGATGCGCGATGCTTTTGTGGCAGGTATGAACTCTCCCCAAATCCGCCAAAGACTTTTAGAAAAAGAGTCGCTGGGACTCTCAGAGGCCTTTCGCAGAGGCCCTTGCAGCCTCACTAGATGTGGCTGCGCGAAACGCCCGCGCCTACGGCCCCGACCGCGCGGCAGCCCCTTGGGCTCCGTGGACCCCCGTCGCGACAAACCTCCCCCCCCCCTCCCCCCCCACCCCACAGGCTTGCACGGTTCAGACGCCAAGTCGTCCCGGGGGAGCCCGCTGCTATTACTGCGGCCAGGCGAAACACCCCCGGCAGCGCTGCCCGGCCCGCGCAGCGATTTGTAAGAGCTGCGGGAAAAAGAGCCATTTCGCGGCTGTGTGCCGGTCCCGGGAGGTCGCCGCGGTCCCCGGCGAACAAGGATTCCTGCGCGCTTCTAACGCTCCCCAACCCCCCCAGCGCCCCATGTACGACCCGCAGGCGCAACCAGTTTGGGTCCCGGCCACCGCTGTCCAGCGCCCCATGTACGACCCGCAGGCGCAGCCAGTTTGGGTCCCGACTACCGCTGTCCCCGGAGAACAAGGCGATCTGCGCGTTTCTGACGCTCCCGGACTCTCTCCACTCCATCCGGTCGCTATTATGTACGAGCACTAACCAAACGCCTCATGAGCGCCTCCTTGTCTTCCCCAGGAAGTCCTCCTCTGGAACGTCGCTGCCGACCTGGCTGGCGGTCCCAGGACCCATCCTGCTCCGAAAACATGTGCGGGCGCACAAGTCGGACCCGTTGGTTGAGAGGGTTCGCCTCCTCCACGCGAACCCGCAGTACGCTTACGTGGAGTACCCCGACGGCCGACAGGACACGGTCTCCCTGCGGGATCTGGCGCCCGCCGGCAACACGCACACCCCCCCGACACCAATCACCCCCTCCCTGCCACCGGCGCACCCCGCGAGCGCCCCCTTCCCGGGGGGATCGGTCCTCCTCCCAGGTCCGACCAGAAGTGAAGCGGAAGCAGAAACCGTAAGGCTCCCGGAGACGACAACACGGGAACAAGCACCACCACCGGGGCCGAGGCGATCGACAAGGACGACCAGACCGCCCGACCGACTCGTGGCATCAATGTAACACTACTATATCGTGGACTGTAACGAGAACGTTTTCCTTTTCCCCCTTTACTGTAAATACTTCAAAACAAAAAAAAAAACCTCTGTACATGCAAAAGTTTTCCTCCCAGGCCCAGCCTTGTAAACCCTTACCACCACACGAAGCATCACACCGCCGGGTTCATTTTTAACAAGGGGTGAATGTGGTAATATGCATTCGGGGTCATGTGGGACTGTGAAGCCGTGATGTCATTGGCTGACAGATCCTGGGTCCTGGTTGGCTGTTGACCTCTAGCTCCACCCTGAAGGCGGAGTATAAGAACCTGGAGTTCTCCCCCGCAGGCCAGTCAGCTACTGAACTGCGGGGAACAAGTCACGCTTAATAAAGCCTCATCGACTTCATCTCTATTCGTCTCTCGTGAGTCTTTGGCGCTACAACAGGGTGCTGGGGGGGGAGAGGGGTTACTGAGTGCAGCGCACAAAGACTCCGTGAGACGAATAGAGTGAAGTCGATGAGGCTTTATTAAGCGTGTCTGTTCCCCAGCAGCCCGATAGTAAACTGGCCTGCGGGGGAAGGCACCGGCTTCTTATACTTCGCCTTCAGGGCGGAGCTTGAGGTCAACGGCCAACCAGGACCCGGGATCTGTCAGCCAATGACATTAGGGCTTCCAGTCCCACATGACCCCCAATACATACTACCACATTCACCCCTTGTCAAAAATGAACCCGGCGGGGTGATGCTTCGTATGGTGGTAAGGGTTTACAGGGCTGGTCCTGGGAGGATAGAACAGTTACATGGTAGTACAGTATTGGACAGTATCGTCCTGTTACAACTATTTACAGAGGGTATAGGAAAAACAAAATGTTCATTGGACAGTCCATCTTTGTTTTACATCGACGCCACGAGTCGGTCGGGCGGTCTGGTCGTCCGTGTCGATCGCCTCGGCCCCGGCGGTGGTGGTGGTGCTTGTACCAGCGTTGTCGCCTCCGCGAGCCGCACGGTTTCAGCTGTCGGTGCAAAGGGGAGGGGGACTGATCCTCCTGGGAAGGGGGCGGTCGCGGGGTGCGGCGGTGGCAGGAAGGGGGCCGGGTGGGTTGATGGTGTCGGGGGGGTGTGCGTGGTGCTGGCGGGCGCCAGATCCCGCAGGGAGACCGTGTCCTGTCGGCCGTCGGGGTACTCCACGTAGGCGTACTGGGGGTTTGCGTGGAGGAGGTGAACCCTTTCGACCAACGGGTCCGCCTTGTGTGCCCGCACGTGCTTTCGGAGCAGGATGGGTCCTGGGGCCGCCAGCTAGGTCGGCAGCGACGTTCCAGAGGAGGACCTCCTAGGGAAGACAAGGAGACGCTCGTGAGGCATTTGATTAGTGCTCGTACATAATAACGACCGGATGGAATGGAGAGCGTCCGGGAGGACCTCCTGCCACCGTGAAACTGGGAGATCCCTGGACCGTAGGGCCAGTAGGACGGCCTTCCAGACCGTGCCGTTCTCCCTTTCTACTTGCCCGTTCCCCTGGGGGTTGTAGCTGGTCGTCCTGCTTGAGGCTATACCCTTGCTGAGCAGGAACTGGCGCAGCTCGTCACTCATGAAGGAGGACCCCCTGTCGCTGTGGACGTATGCGGGGTAACCGAACAGCGTGAAGATGCTGTTCAGGGCTTTAATGACTGTGGCCGCGGTCATGTCGGAGCAGGGAATGGCAAAAGGGAAGCGGGAGTATTCGTCCACTACATTAAGGGAATACGCGTTGCGGTCGGTGGAGGGGAGGGGCCCTTTGAAATCGAGACTGAGGCGTTCAAAGGGGCGGGAAGCCTTAATCAGGTGCGCACCATCCGGCCTGAAAAAATGCGGTTTGCATTCTGCGCAGATGTGGCAGTCTCTTGTGACTGTACGGACCTCCTCTAAAGAGTATGGGAGATTGCGGGACTTGATGAAGTGGTAAAACCGAGTGACCCCCGGGTGGCAGAGGTCCTCGTGGAGGGTTTGGAGGCGGTCAATTTGTGCGTTGGCACATGTGCCGCGGGATAGGGCATCGGACGGCTCGTTCAGCTTTCCGAGACGATACCAAATCTCGAAGTTGAAGGGATCTGTCAGCCAATGACATTAGGGCTTCCAGTCCCACATGACCCCCAATACATACTACCACACTGAGTGACAGTGTGAGGGAGCTGGATTAACATCAGTACAGATACAGTCAGTAACACAGGGTGCTGGGGAGAGGGGTTACTGAGTGACAGTGTGAGGGTGCTGGGGGAGAGGGGTTACTGAGTTACAGTGTGAGGGAGCTGGGGGAGAGGGTTACTGAGTGACAGTGTGAGGGAGCTGGATTAACATCAGTAGAGATACAGTCCGTAACACAGGGTGCTGGGGGAGAGGGGTTACTGAGTGACAGTGTGAGGGAGCTGGATTAACATCAGTAGAGATACAGTCAGTGACACAGGGTGCTGTGGGAGAGGGGTTACTGAGTGACAGTGTGAGGGAGCTGGGGGAGAGGGGTTACTGAGTGACAGTGTGAGGGAGCTGGATTAACATCAGTAGAGATACAGTCAGTAACACAGGGTGCTGGGGGAGAGGGGTTACTGAGTGACAGTGTGAGGGAGCTGGATTAACATCAGTAGAGATACAGTCAGTAACACAGGGTGCTGGGGGAGAGGGGTTACTGAGTGACAGTGTGAGGGACCTGGATTAACATCAGTAGAGATACAGTCAGTAACACAGGGTGCTGGGGGAGAGGGGTTACTGAGTGCCAGTGTGAGGGAGCTGGGGGAGAGGGGTTACTGAGTGACAGTGTGAGGGAGCTGGATTAACATCAGTACAGATACAGTCAGTATCACAGGGTGCTGGGGGAGAGGCGTTACTGAGTGACAGTGTGAGGGAGCTGGGGGAGAGGGGTTACTGAGTGACAGTGTGAGGGAGCTGGATTAACATCAGTAGAGTAACAGTCTGTAACACTGGGTGCTGGGGGAGAGGGGTCACTGAGTGACAGTGTGAGGGAGCTGGGGGAGAGGGGTTACTGAGTGCCAGTGTGAGGGAGCTGGGGGAGAGGGGTTACTGAGTGACAGTGTGAGGGAGCTGGATTAACATCAGTACAGATACAGTCAGTATCACAGGGTGCTGGGGGAGAGGCGTTACTGAGTGACAGTGTGAGGGAGCTGGGGGAGAGGGGTTACTGAGTGACAGTGTGAGGGAGCTGGATTAACATCAGTAGAGTAACAGTCTGTAACACTGGGTGCTGGGGGAGAGGGGTCACTGAGTGACAGTGTGAGGGAGCTGGGGGAGAGGGGTTACTGAGTGCCAGTGTGAGGGAGCTGGGGGTGAGGGGTTACTGAGTGACAGTGTGAGGGTGCTGGGGGAGAGGGGTTACTGAGTGCCAGTGTGAGGGAGCTGGGGGAGAGGGGTTACTGAGTGACAGTGTGAGGGAGCTGGATTAACATCAGTACAGATACAGTCAGTATCACAGGGTGCTGGGGGAGAGGCGTTACTGAGTGACAGTGTGAGGGAGCTGGGGGAGAGGGGTTACTGAGTGACAGTGTGAGGGAGCTGGATTAACATCAGTAGAGTAACAGTCTGTAACACTGGGTGCTGGGGGAGAGGGGTCACTGAGTGACAGTGTGAGGGAGCTGGATTAACATCAGTAGAGATACAGTCAGTAACACAGGGTGCTGGGGGAGAGGGGTTACTGAGTGACTGTGTGAGGGAGCTGGATTAACATCAGTAGAGATACAGTCAGTAACACAGGGTGCTGGGGGAGAGGGGTTACTGAGTGACAGTGTGAGGGAGCTGGGGGAGAGGGGTTACTGAGTGACAGAGTGAGGGAGCTGGGGGAGAGGGGTTACTGAGTGACAGTGTGAGGGAGCTGGGGGAGAGGGGTTACTGAGTGTCAGTGTGAGGGAGCTGGTGGAGAGGGGTTACTGAGTGACAGTGTGAGGGAGCTGGGGGAGAGGGGTTACTGAGTGACAGTGTGAGGGAGCTGGATTAACATCAGTAGAGTAACAGTCTGTAACACTGGGTGCTGGGGGTGAGGGGTTACTGAGTGACAGTGTGAGGGAGCTGGGGGAGAGGGGTTACTGAGTGTCAGTGTGAGTGAGCTGGGGGAGAGGGGTTACTGAGTGACAGTGTGAGGGAGCTGGGGGAGAGGGGTTACTGAGTGACAGTGTGAGGGAGCTGGGGGAGAGGGATTACTGAGTGTCAGTGTGAGGGAGCTGGGGGAGAGGGGTTACTGAGTGACAGTGTGAGGGAGCTGGGGGAGAGGGGTTACTGAGTGTCAGTGTGAGGGAGCTGGATTAACATCAGTAGAGTAACAGTCTGTAACACTGGGTGCTGGGGGAGAGGGGTTACTGAGTGACAGTGTGAGGGAGCTGGGGGAGAGGGGTCACTGAGTGACAGTGTGAGGGAGCTGGATTAACGTCAGTAGAGATACAGTCTGTAACACTGGGTGCTGGGGGAGAGGGGTTACTGAGTGACAGTGTGAGGGAGCTGGGGGAGAGGGGTTACTGAGTGACAGTGTGAGGGAGCTGGGGGAGAGGGGTTACTGAGTGACAGTGTGAGGGAGCTGGGGGAGAGGGATTACTGAGTGTCAGTGTGAGGGAGCTGGGGGAGAGGGGTTACTGAGTGACAGTGTGAGGGAGCTGGGGGAGAGGGGTTACTGAGTGTCAGTGTGAGGGAGCTGGATTAACATCAGTAGAGTAACAGTCTGTAACACTGGGTGCTGGGGGAGAGGGGTTACTGAGTGACAGTGTGAGGGAGCTGGGGGAGAGGGGTCACTGAGTGACAGTGTGAGGGAGCTGGATTAACGTCAGTAGAGATACAGTCTGTAACACTGGGTGCTGGGGGAGAGGGGTTACTGAGTGACAGTGTGAGGGAGCTGGGGGAGAGGGGTTACTGAGTGACAGTGTGAGGGAGCTGGATTAACATCAGTAGAGTAACAGTCTGTAACACTGGGTGCTGGGGGAGAGGGGTTACTGAGTGACAGTGTGAGGGAGCTGGGGGAGAGGGGTTACTGAGTGACAGTGTGAGGGAGCTGGGGGAGAGGGGTTACTGAGTGACAGTGTGAGGGAGCTGGATTAACATCAGTAGAGATACAGTCGGTAACACAGGGTGCTGGGGGAGAGGGGTTACTGAGTGACAGTGTGAGGGAGCTGGATTAACGTCAGTAGAGATACAGTCTGTAACACTGGGTGCTGGGGGAGAGGGGTTACTGAGTGACAGTGTGAGGGAGCTGGATTAACGTCAGTAGAGATACAGTCTGTAACACTGGGTGCTGGGGGAGAGGGGTTACTGAGTGACAGTGTGAGGGAGCTGGATTAACATCAGTAGAGATACAGTCAGTAACACAGGGAGCTGGGGGAGAGGGGTTACTGAGTGACAGTGTGGGGGAGCTGGGGGAGAGGGGTTACTGAGTGACAGTGTGAGGGAGCTGGGGGAGAGGGGTGACTGAGTGACAGTGCGAGGGAGCTGATTTAATATCAGTAGAGTTAGTCAGTTATATGTATATTGTAAGGAATGCAAAGGGTTAACAATTTGATGTTAATACTTCTCACCACCAGGTGGAGATAATGAGCAGTCATATAAATATCATGTGACTCCTGGGATTCTTGAAGAAGACATTTCGGCCATGAGAGTGATTAGTTGCACAGCTGAGTGAACAGTTGTCAGAAATATTGTATAGTTTAATTTAATAACTTATACGTTGTGACTTGTTCGAATCTTATTTATGCTGTGTAAATGAATCAGCTTTGTCCATTAACTGGGATTGCTGTTCTTTGTTCCACACTACGTTCTCAAGACATCCTGATTTACAAAACAGAGACCATCACATGGTACCAGGAGCCATCACCAAGGTAGCATCGTTCGATTGAGAGAGGGAGCGGGAAAAAAATCTCGAAATAAGGACTTGCGATAAGAGAAGACAATCTCATCCAGACTCCGATCGCAGCGACATTGTGGAAGGCAGTCGCATCGAACAGCGGAGCCCAGTCGAAGTTTCATGGAAGGTTTGCAGACTCCAACGCAGTTCAGGACATCGGGTCACGTCGGCGCGAACTGGACGAACTTCAAACAACAGTTGAAATTGTACCTCTCAGACTCAGACCTCGGAGCGGCCAGTGACCGGTGAAAGATTGCGTTCTTCATAACCATGGCTCGCCCACGGACATTCGAATTCCACAACTCAGTCCACTTCGAGAATGAAGTTGATGAAAAGAAATATGTGGTGATGGAAAAGTTCGACAGACATTGCGGATCGCGGATGAATGACACTTTTGAACGTTATATTTTCTGAAAACGAGATCAAAAGGCAGGTGAAACTATTGGCTGTTTTCTAACCGACCCTGAAGCTCAAAGCGCCGACCTGCAATTTTTCGCCGCAAACCGACTCCCTTCTGGGTGATCAGATTGTAGCCGGTGATCAGACCGCCTCATTCTGAGAGAAGAGGTTCAGTTAAGACAGACTGTACAAACCATTAATGCAAATAAATGTCCGATTACAGCGACCAAATCTGACAGTCGCAGATATGTACGACTTGGAAGATACTTTCTTTGTTGGGATAGTAGAAAAAAAATTAATGCTACTCCAAAGGTTATTTGTAAACAATAAAACATTCCCCCTCAGCTGTATCTGGTACATTGTCATGTGAGTGTACCTTTAAGAAATGGGTGTTTAAGAAATGTACCTTTAAGAAATGGGTGTTTATCAGTGATGTCAGAGAGTGGGTGGAGCTGGGCTGCCTGTCAGCCCAATTGTCAATACTTAGAATGATTGGACAATTCCATTGATGGTTAATGGAACGGACATTCTATTTAAATTAGATACAAGTGCTCATGCAAATTTGATTAATAAAACGGAGTTATCCAAATTAAATCAACAGCCTCCAATACATGACAATGACTGTCCATTGGGTAATTATAATGGCAATGTCATTAATATGTTGGGAACATTGAACTCTCGCAGTACAAAATAAAGACATGGAGATGGACCGAAGCGTATGACACTATTAAGTGCGGAGCAGGCATGCGAGCTACTGCAGCTGGTGAAGCGATTTCACCGCACAGGCAAACTCTCACTCCATGCACAAGACCAAATCGATGCCATAATTGAAAAATTTCCAAATGTGTTCCAAGGAATGGGTACATTACCATTCACGTTGTTGTGAGCCAGGGTTTGGAGAAACCCAAAGTGTTTCATGGAGTTCACCTGACCCACAACCTTTAATAGATTGTGGTACGGGGAGCACACGGACCATTCTACAGGTGTGGTACAGCAGAAATGGAAAAGTATTTTTGAAAGCAAAACAATGTTTATTCTATGAACTCAAGTTAACCTTTTTGAAACATACAGTGAACATCTTAGCAACCATTAATTCAAATACAACCCCCAAAGAATACAACACTAAGTAATGCTTAATAACTTCCCAAACAACATCCAGAAGACACAAGAAACACCTTTTAACAGAAGCACATCAGGTTTACATTCACGACTGAGAACATTTATAATTCTGAATTCACCAAATGATCAAGAGATAGTCTTTTCATGTCAGAGAGATCAACAGCACACCTGCTCTGTCGGGCTTCAGCTCCAACACTGAAAACAAAACTAAAACACATCCTGCAGCAAAGAGCCTGAAACAAAAGTAAAAAGCTGACAGGCAGCCCAGCTCCACCCACTCTCTGACATCACTGATAAACACCCATTTCTTAAAGGTACATTTCTTAAACACCCATTTCTTAAAGGTACACTCACATGACAATGTACCAGATACAGCTGAGGGGGAATGTCAAGCCGGTGATTGGCCCACAAATAGGATTCCTGCTCCATTGAGGGAACGCCTCAAACAGGAACGCAAACGTATGGAGCATTTGGGATTCATCAGGAAAATGGCAGAACCCACTCACAGGGTCAGTTCAATGACAAATGTCAACTAACGTAATGGAGACCGTAGAGTCCGTATTGATCCGAAAGATCTCAATCAGAATATTTAAAGAGAACATTATCATATGTAACACTGTTACACTGTTAGATCTGGGATTGAGAGACCAGGAGTCCATTCAGACTCTGTTACACTGTTAGATCTGGGATTGAGAGACCAGGAGTCCATTCAGACTCTGTTACACAGTTAGATCTGGGATTGGGAGACCAGGAGTCCATTCAGACTCTGTTACACTGTTAGATCTGGGAATGGGAGACCAGGTGTCCATTCAGACTCTGTTACACTGTTAGATCTGGGATTGGGAGACCAGGAGTCCATTCAGACTCTGTTACACTGTTAGATCTGGGAGTGGGAGACCAGGAGTCCATTCAGACTCTGTTACACAGTTAGATCTGGGATTGGGAGACCAGGAGTCCATTCAGACTCTGTTACAATGTTAGATCCGGGATTGGGAGACCAGGACTCCATTCAGACTCTGTTACACTGTTAGATCTGAGATTGGGAGACTAGGAGTCCATTCAGACTCTGTTACACTGTTAGATCTGGGATTGAGAGACCAGGAGTCCATTCAGACTCTGTTACAATGTTAGATCTGGGATTGGGAGACCAGGAGTCCATTCAGACTCTGTTACACAGTTAGATCTGGGACTGGGAGACCAGGAGTCCATTCAGACTCTGTTACACTGTTAGATCTGGGAATGGGAGACCAGGTGTCCATTCAGACTCTGTTACACTGTTAGATCTGGGATTGGGAGACCAGGAGTCCATTCAGACTCTGTTACACTGTTAGATCTGGGAATGGGAGACCAGGTGTCCATTCAGACTCTGTTACACTGTTAGATCTGGGATTGGGAGACCAGGAGTCCATTCAGACTCTGTTACAATGTTAGATCTGGGATTGGGAGACCAGGTGTCCATTCAGACTCTGTTACACTGTTAGATCTGGGAATGGGAGACCAGGTGTCCATTCAGACTCTGTTACACTGTTAGATCTGGGAATGGGAGACCAGGTGTCCATTCAGACTCTGTTACACTGTTAGATCTGGGATTGGGAGACCAGGTGTCCATTCAGACTCTGTTACACAGTTAGATCTGGGATTGGGAGACCAGGAGTCCATTCAGACTCTGTTACACTGTTAGATCTGGGATTGGGAGACCAGGTGTCCATTCAGACTCTGTTACACAGTTAGATCTGGGATTGGGAGACCAGGTGTCCATTCAGACTCTGTTACACAGTTAGATCTGGGAGGGAGACCAGGTGTCCATTCAGACTCTGTTACACTGTTAGATCTGGGATTGGGAGACCAGGAGTCCATTCAGACTCTGTTACTCTGTTAGATCTGGGATTGGGAGACCAGGAGTCCATTCAGACTCTGTTACACTGTTAGATCTGGGATTGGGAGACCAGGAGTCCATTCAGACTCTGTTACACTGTTAGATCTGGGATTGGGAGACTAGGAGTCCATTCAGACTCCGTTACACTGTTAGATCCGGGATTGGGAGACCAGGAGTCCATTCAGACTCTGTTACTCTGTTAGATCTGGGATTGGGAGACCAGGAGTCCATTCAGACTCTGTTACACTGTTAGATCTGGGATTGGGAGACCAGGAGTCCATTCAGACTCTGTTACACTGTTAGATCTGGGATTGGGAGACCAGGAGTCCATTCAGACTCTGTTACACTGTTAGATCTGGGACTGGGAGACCAGGAGTCCATTCCGACTCTGTTACACTGTTAGATCTGGGATTGGGAGACCAGGAGTCCATTCAGACTCTGTTACACAGTTAGATCTGGGATTGGGAGACCAGGTGTCCATTCAGACTCTGTTACACAGTTAGATCTGGGATTGGGAGACCAGGTGTCCATTCAGACTCTGTTACACAGTTAGATCTGGGATTGGGAGACCAGGAGTCCATTCAGACTCTGTTACACTGTTAGATCTGGGATTGGGAGACCAGGAGTCCATTCAGACTCTGTTACACTGTTAGATCTGGGATTGAGAGACCAGGAGTCCATTCAGACTCTGTTACACAGTTAGATCTGGGATTCAGAGACCAGGAGTCCATTCAGACTCTGTTACACTGTTAGATCTGGGATTGAGAGACCAGCAGTCAATTCAGACTCTGTTACACAGTTAGATCCGGGATTGAGAGACCAGGAGTCCATTCAGACTCTGTTACACTGTTAGATCCGGGATTGGGAGACCAGGAGTCCATTCAGACTATGTTACACTGTTAGATCTGGGATTGGGAGACCAGGAGTCCATTCAGACTCCGTTACACTGTTAGATCTGGGATTGGGAGACCAGGAGTCCATTCAGACTCTGTTACACTGTTAGGTCTGGAATTGGGAGACCAGGAGTCCATTCAGACTCTGTTACACTGTTAGATCTGGGATTGGGAGACCAGGAGTCCATTCAGACTCTGTTACACAGTTAGATCTGGGATTGGGAGACCAGGAGTCCATTCAGACTCTGTTACACAGTTAGATCTGGGATTGGGAGACCAGGAGTCCATTCAGACTCTGTTACACTGTTAGATCTGGGATTGGGAGACCAGGAGTCCATTCAGACTCTGTTACACTGTTAGATCCGGGATTGGGAGACCAGGACTCCATTCAGACTCTGTTACACTGTTAGATTCCATCCACCGCTGTACCCGGACTGTCGTTGAGTCAAGTGGAAGGTCCTGTCCCTTTAAGGAGTCTTGGCTGCTGCTTTTCCCCACGGTGACCACAAGGGGGAGATAGACACCCATTTCCCGCGGCCACATTGCCCTCTCGTGGCATTTGCTGGCCCATAGCCGCTACTGCCGACCTAATCCTGCAGCGAAAACAGACTGACACCCACACAAGGTCTACAAGTGTATTTATGTAGCCCCCTTCCACTCTCTGAGGGTCAGTACTGAGGGAGTGCTGCACTGTCAGAGGGTCAGTACTGAGGGAGTGCTGCACTGTCAGAGGGTCAGTACTGAGGGAGTGCGGCACTGTCAGAGCGTCAGTACTAAGGGAGTGCTGCACTGTCAGAGGGTCACTACTGAGGGAGTGCTGCACTGTCAGAGGGTCAGTACTGAGGGAGCGCTGCACTGTCAGAAGGTCAGTACTGAGGGAGTGCTGCACTGTCAGAGGGTCAGTACAGAGGGAGTGCCGCACTGTCAGAGGGTCAGTACTGAGGGAGAGCTGCACTGTCAGAGGGTCAGTACTGAGGGAGAGCTGCACTGTCAGAGCGTCAGTACTGAGGGAGTGCTGCTCTGTCAGAGGGTCAGTACTGAGGGAGTGCCGCACTGTCAGAGCGTCAGTACTGAGGGAGTGCCACACTGTCAGAGGGTCAGTATTGAGGGAGTGCTGCACTGTCAGAGGGTCACTACTGAGGGAGTGCTGCACTGTCAGAGGGTCAGTACTGAGGGAGCGCTGCACTGTCAGAAGGTCAGTACTGAGGGGGTGCGGCACTGTCAGTGCGTCAGTACTGAGGGAGTGCTGCACTGTCAGAGGGTCAGTACAGAGGGAGTGCCGCACTGTCAGAGGGTCAGTACTGAGGGAGAGCTGCACTGTCAGAGGGTCAGTACTGAGGGAGTGCCGCACTGTCAGAGCGTCAGTACTGAGGGAGTGCTGCACTGTCAGAGGGTCAGTACTGAGGGAGTGCTGCACTGTCAGAGGATCAGTACTGAGGGAGAGCTGCACTGTCAGAGGGTCAGTACAGAGGGAGTGCCGCACTGTCAGAGGGTCAGTACTGAGGGAGAGCTGCACTGTCAGAGGGTCAGTACTGAGGGAGTGCCGCACTGTCAGAGGGTCAGAACTCAGGGAGCGCTGCACTGTCAGAGGGTCAGTACTGAGGGAGTGCGGCACTGTCAGAGCGTCAGTACTGAGGGAGTGCTGCACTGTCAGAGGCTCAGTACTGAGGGAGTGCTGCACTGTCAGAGGGTCAGTACTGAGGGAGTGCTGCACTGTCAGAGGGTCAGTACTGAGGGAGTGCTGCACTGTCAAAGGGTCAGTACTGAGGGAGTGCGGCACTGTCAGAGCGTCAGTACTGAGGGAGTGCTGCACTGTCAGAGGCTCAGTGCTGAGGGAGTGCTGCACTGTCAGAGGGTCAGTACTGAGGGAGCGCTGCACTGTCAGAAGGTCAGTACTGAGGGGGTGCGGCACTGTCAGTGCGTCAGTACTGAGGGAGTGCTGCACTGTCAGAGGGTCAGTACAGAGGGAGTGCTGCACTGTCAGAGGGTCAGTACTGAGGGAGTGCTGCGCTGTCAGAGGGTCAGTACAGAGGGAGTGCTGCACTGTCAGAGGGTCAGTACTGAGGGAGTGCCGCACTGTCAGAGGGTCAGTACTGAGGGAGTGCCGCACTGTCAGAGGGTCAGTACTGAGGGAGCGCTGCACTGTCAGAAGGTCAGTACTGAGGGAGTGCCGCACTGTCAGGGGGTCAGTACTGAGGGAGTGCCGCACTGTCAGAGGGTCAGTACTGAGGGAGTGCTGCACTGTCAGAGGGTCAG
The DNA here is from genome assembly GCF_047496885.1 of Scyliorhinus torazame. Lineage (NCBI taxonomy): Eukaryota > Metazoa > Chordata > Chondrichthyes > Carcharhiniformes > Scyliorhinidae > Scyliorhinus > Scyliorhinus torazame. The sequence goes on along the minus strand of NC_092710.1, from coordinate 4,712,178 downwards.
TACTGAGGGAGTGCCGCACTGTCAGAGGGTCAGTACTGAGGGAGTGCCGCACTGTCAGAGGGTCAGCACTGAGGGAGTGCCGCACTGTCAGAGGGTCAGTACAGAGGGAGTGCCGCACTGTCAGAGGGTCAGTACTGAGGGAGCGCTGCACTGTCAGAGGGTCAGTACTGAGGGAGTGCTGCACTGTCAGAGGGTCAGTACTGAGGGAGTGCTGCACTGTCAGAGGGTCAGTACTGAGGGAGTGCTGCACTGTCAGAGGGTCAGTACAGAGGGAGTGCCGCACTGTCAGAGGGTCAGAACTGAGGGAGTGCTGCACTGTCAGAGGGTCAGTACTGAGGGAGTGCTGCACTGTCAGAGGGTCAGTACTGAGGGAGTGCTGCACTGTCAGAGGGTCAGTACTGAGGGAATGCCGCACTGTCAGAGGGTCAGTACTGAGGGAGTGCTGCACTGTCAGAGGGTCAGTACAGAGGGAGTGCCGCACTGTCAGAGGGTCAGAACTCAGGGAGCGCTGCACTGTCAAAGGGTCAGTACTGAGGGAGTGCGGCACTGTCAGAGCGTCTGTACTGAGGGAGTGCTGCACTGTCAGAGGCTCAGTACTGAGGGAGTGCTGCACTGTCAGAGGGTCAGTACTGAGGGAGTGCCGCACTGTCAGAGGGTCAGCACTGAGGGAGTGCCGCACTGTCAGAGGGTCAGTACTGAGGGAGCGCTGCACTGTCAGAGCGTCAGTACTGAGGGAGTGCCGCACTGGCAGAGGGTCAGTACTGAGGGAGTGTCGCACTGTCAGAGGGTCAGAACTGAGGGAGCGCTGCACTGTCAGAGGGTCAGTACTGAGGGAGAGCTGCACTGTCAGAGGGTCAGTACTGAGGGAGTGCTGCACTGTCAGAGGGTCAGTACTGAGGGATTGCCGCACTGTCAGAGGGTCAGTACTGAGGGAGTGCCGCACTGTCAGAGGGTCAGTACTGAGGGAATGCCGCACTGTCAGAGGGTCAGTACTGAGGGAGTGCCGCACTGTCAGAGGGTCAGTACTGAGGGAGTGCCGCACTGTCAGAGGGTCAGTACTGAGGGAGTGCCGCACTGTCAGAGGGTCAGTACTGAGGGATTGCCGCACTGTCAGAGGGTCAGTACTGAGGGAGTGCTGCACTGTCAGAGGGTCAGTACTGAGGGAGTGCCGCACTGTCAGAGGGTCAGTACTGAGGGAATGCCGCACTGTCAGAGGGTCAGTACTGAGGGAGCCCTGCACTGTCAGAGGGTCAGTACTGAGGGAGTGCCGCACTGTCAGAGGGTCAGTACTGAGAGAGCGCTGCACTGTCAGAGGGTCAGTGCTGAGGGAGTGCTGCACTGTCAGAGGGTCAGTACTGAGGGAGTGCTGCACCGTCAGAGGGTCAGTACTGAGGGAGTGCTGCACTGTCAGAGGGTCAGTACTGAGGGAGTGCCGCACTGTCAGAGGGTCAGTACTGAGGGAGTGCCGCACTGTCAGAGGGTCAGCACTGAGGGAGTGCCGCACTGTCAGAGGGTCAGTACTGAGGGAGTGCGCACTGTCAGAGGTTCAGTACTGAGGGAGTGCCGCACTGTCAGAGGGTCAGTACTGAGGGAATGCCGCACTGTCAGAGGGTCAGTACTGAGGGAGTGCCGCACTGTCAGAGGGTCAGTACTGAGGGAGTGCCGCACTGTCAGAGGGTCAGCACTGAGGGAGTGCCGCACTGTCAGAGGGTCAGTACTGAGGGAGTGCGCACTGTCAGAGGGTCAGTACTGAGGGAGTGCCGCACTGTCAGAGGGTCAGTGCAAAATAAGGGAAATCGAGGCTTTATTGCACAAGATGTTGTGGCTCCTGCAGCTGGAACAAGAATGGGAGCAGCGCAGGAGAGCAGACACTTTCATACATCGTCTGCTGGGAGGAGCCAGCAGGCTGGGATTACTGCGGTACCTGTACAGGGGCTGAACCGGGAAAACGGGAACACCGAAAGAAATCCAAACAACACAAACCCAACTTTTTGACCACATCGTTCAGATCTCCTCAATCAAGGTCCTCCTCCCCCTGCCAGCCCATTCTCCTTCAGAAAGTCCGCTGCCTCCTCCGCCGAGCCAATGTACAGCTCCCGGCCCCCGGGGGTCACCCATAGGCCAGCCGGGTACAGTAGTCCGAACTTTACGCCCTGATGCACAGGGCCGACTTGACGCTGTTAAAGCTCGCCCTCCTCTTCGCCAGCTCTGCCCCCAGGACTTGGTACACCCGAATCTCGATATCCTCCGACGTACATCGCCTCGTCTGCCTGGCCCACCTCATGATGGGTTCCTTGTCCAGGAACCGATGCAATCGCACCACCATCGCCCTCAGCAGCTCACCCTCCCTGGGGTTTGCTCATCAGCGCCCTGTAGGCCCGATCCACCTCCAACAGCCGATCAAACGCGCCTCCCCCAGTCTTCTCCACCATTTCCCAACCAGCACCCGTTCCTTCGCTCCCCTCCAGCGGGCCCACGATCCCGGATGTTCTGCCTCCGGGAACGGTTCTCCAGGTCCCCCACTTCCTCCAGCCGTCGCTCCTGCTGGTCTCGCATCAGTCCCGCCTCCGCTGCCGTCGAGGCGGACTGTTCCTCCTGCTAGCCCGCCCGCTCCACGATCCTCCGGATCGCCAGTCCCTGGGGCTGCCAGTCCCGTTTCCACGCGGCCAGCCGCCGCCTGGATCGGGTCCACCGCCCGGGGCCATCGACCACCGCCCGGGGCCATCGACCACCGAGCCGACAGGGCCAGACCCTGCCCGTCCTCATCCCCGCGTGCGTCGTCCGTCCCTCCCTCGCCTCAACCAAACGGTTCGCTTTTTCCCGGGCACGCCCGGCCCGCAGCTCCATAAACTAAGAGTCGCTCTCTACTGCTCTCACTTCTGCACCTTTCTGCATTCCCCGACGGCCGCCAGGATACCGTCTCCCCCAGGGACCTGGCACCAGTAGCTTCCACCCCCACACCCCCTCTGCCCTGGGCGCCACCCTCCCCTCACCCCCGGAGTCACCATCGACCAGATCAGCACCAACATCGCTGTTGGACACCACTGCGTCGCTCCCAGAGGAACATCAAGGCCCCGGACCGGCTAAACCTCTGACCGGCCCACCGGACATCAAGGGACATTTGTTTGCTCAAACCTTGTAAATATTAACTCATTGTTGTTCTCCACCACCCCCGCCTCAATTTTTAACAGGGGGTGAATGTGGTAAACCACTGTTGCACCTGTATTAGGTGATGTACGGTAGGACCTGTACTACAGGTTCACCGGTAGTCCCTGCCTGCTGGCTCCGCCCAGCAGGCGGGGTATAAATATGCGTGCCCTCCAGCCAGCAGCCATTTCGCCAGCTGCTGTGGGAGGCCACACATCTGATGGCAATACAGCCTCAGTTTGGATTCAACTGTCGTCTTCGTCCAATTGATCGGGCCTCACTCCAGTACGATGTCATTTCCTTTGCTGACACCCCCCCCCCCCCAGTCCAAATTGTCACTGCGCCAATGAATCAACTGTGTCCATTACGTCAGAATAGTTTCACAAGCGGATAGAAGAAATTGGGATGGTAAATGTCAACCAGCATATTGTAACGACCCATCCTGGGAAACCAGGATGTTGAGAAATGCGTGACTTTATATTCCATGTTTTCTAGTAGAAATCGGAGCCTGTTCCCGAATGCTCAGCATGTCATAAAAATCCCCCAAAGCACAGCCAACACATCTGGAATGCAGCTGAACTGAGCCTCAGTTCCAGAGATCCAGTACGGATAGTGGCAACATGCCTTCGTCTGGGCAGGAACCATGACATGATTCTGCACCCACCACTTCATTCTTACATCAAATTTAAATCTCTAATTCACTTCACAAGTATGTTACTCACAGAGTATATCCCCAGGACACATGGGGACGCGCCAGAAAACATCTGGCAAAGAGGCAAGTTTTATGGAGCGACTTAGTGGAGGATAGAGACACACAGAGAGAGAGAGAGAGAGAGAATGAAATGAAAATGAAATGAAAATCGCTTTTTGTCACAAGTAGGCTTCAATGAAGTTACTGTGAAAAGCCCCTAGTCGCCACATTCCGGCGCCTGTTCGGGGAGGCCGGTACGGGAAAGACAGTGTGTGAGAGAGAGAGACAGAGGCAGAGGGAGAGAGAGAGAGAGAGAGACAGAGCGAAGAGAGAGATGTAGGGAGAGAGAGAGAGAGACTGAGAGAGAGAGTGAGAGAGAGGGTGAGAGACTGAGAGAAGAGACAGAGCGAGAGAGAGCGATGTAGGGAGAGACACAGAGAGTGAGAGACAGAGGGAGAGACTGAGAGAGAGAGTGAGACAGAGAGACTGAGAAGAGGCAGAGAGAGAGAGGGATATAGGGAGAGAGAGAGAGACTGAGAGAGAGAGTGAGAGAGAAGGTGAGAGACTGAGAGAAGAGACAGAGAGAGAGAGTGATGTAGGGAGAGACACAGAGAGTGAGAGAGAGAGGGAGAGACTGAGAGAGAGGGTGAGAGACTGAGAGAAGAGACAGAGAGAGAGAGGGATGTAGGGAGAGATACAGAGAGGGAGAGACTGAGAGAGAGAGTGAGACAGAGAGACTAAGAAGAGACAGAGAGAGAGAGGGATATAGGGAGAGAGACAGAGAAAGATGCAGAGGGAGAGACTGAGAGAGAGTGAGAGAGAGGGTGAGAGACTGAGAGAAGAGACAGAGAGAGAGAGAGCGATGTAGGGAGAGACACAGAGGGTGAGAGACAGAGAGAGAGACTGAGAGAGAGAGTGAGACAGAGAGACTGAGAAGAGGCAGAGAGAGAGAGAGAAAGGGAGAGAGACAGAGATAGACAGAGAGAGAGAGAGACTGAGGGAAGAGACTGAGAGAGAGATAGGAAGAGAGACAGAGAGAGACAGAGACATGGAAAAGAGACACAGAGAGAGGGATGGGGAGAGAGAAAGCGAGAGAGAGAGACAGAGACAGGCAGACACACACACACACACACAGACAGGGAGAGAGAGACAGAGACAGAGATAGAAAAAACAGTGAGGGAGAGAGAGAGACAGACAGAATCATAGAATTTACAGTGCAGAAGGAGGCCATTCGGCCCATCGAGTCTGCACCGGTCCTTGGAAAGGGCACCCCACACAAACCCATGTCTCCACCCTGTCCCTACAACCCAACTTAACCTTTTTGGACACTAAGGGGCAATTTATCGCGGCCAATCCACCTAATCTGCACATCTTTGGACTGTGGGAGGAAACCGGAGCACCCGGAGGAAACCCACGCACACACGCGGGGAGAACGTGCAGACTCCGCACAGACAGTGACCCAAGCCGGGAATCGAACCTGGTGCTGTGAAGCGGCAGAGCTAACCACTGTGCTACCGTGCTGCCCCAGAGGAAAGCAGAGAGAGAGAGAGAGACAGAGAGAAAAAGACAGTGAAAGAGAGAGAGACAGTGACAGAGAGGCAGGGAGAGAGACAGAGCAAGAGAGAGGGAGACAGTGAGAGACAGAGAGAGAGAGACAGAGAGAGACACTGAGGCAGGCAGAGAGAGAGACAGTGTCATAATATACACCAGTATATCATGGTGCAGACACACACTGATGGACACACAGTGGGACCAATCAACACACACAACACCGCAGCCAATCACCAGTGAGAGCACACGCACTATAAAGACAGGGGGCAGCAGAGTTCCCACTCATTCGAGTAGCAGCTAGCTAGGAGCACAGAGCTCACAGCCTGCAACACAGACATTCACCATGTGCTGAGTGCATCGACTGGTTAGGACAAGGCAAAGGTCTTTAGTTAAAGCTGGTATGGTATTTACCCACAGTTCAAGTATGTTTAAAGAGTTAACCTTTTGATAAAATAGTGTGGCACTACTTCAAGTGTTGGTGACCTGTGTGTGATCCAGAACACCCAACACATCAGCTGGGGGGGGGACAGAAAGCGCACAGTGTTAGACCGCCGGGTACATGGGGCACAGCGGGTGGGTAGCTGGCGGCCTTCGTGGTCAGGGCACCCGGTGTGGGAGCTGGCACGTGGTGCCGGGTGGGTGGGGGGGGGGGGGGGGGGGTGCGCGCACACTGCCGGTGGGTGGGGTTCGGTCGTTCTCTGGGTGTGGGGGTTATGGGTGTGTGGGACGGTGGGGGGGAGCGGGCGGGGGGGGGGGGTAGGACTAAGGGCACAGCGCTGCCTACTCACCCTGGCCCCCCCCCCCGAGGAGGTCACCCACCTCTTGCTGGGAAATAGAGAACACAATTAAGGGAAGAACATCGCCCTGTCTGCTCGAACGCAACGGTTTGAAGTGTATTTGTTTCAACGCCAGAAGTTTAGCGAGTAAGGCAGATGAACTTTGGGCACTTATTAGTACTTGGAATTAAGAGGTTGTGGCTTTCAAAGAAACATGGTTAAAGGAATTGGCAGCTGAACGTTGGAGGATGTCGATGCTTCAGGAGAGATAGAGGGGGATGGAAAAGGGGTGGGGGAGTAGCATTACTGGTTAAGGAGAATATTATAGCCGTACTGCGGGTATACTACAGTGAGGCAATCTGGGTAGAGCTCAGGAAGGGGGCAATCACAAAGTTGGGGGTTTATTACTGGCCCCCAAGTGCCAACGAGAGATAGAAGAGCAGATACCGTTCTGGTCGCCTCGTTTTAGGAAGGATGTGGGAAGCTTTGGAAGAGGTGCAAAGGAGATTTACCAGGATGTTGCCTGGAATGGAGAGTAGGTCTTACGAGGAAAGGTTGAGGGTGCTAGGCCTTTTCTCATTAGAACGGAGAAGGATGAGGGGCGACTTGAGAGAGGTTTATAAGATGATCAGGGGAATAGATAGAGTAGACAGTCAGAGACTTTTTCCCCGGGTGGAACAAACCATTACAAGGGGACATAAATTTAAGGGGAATGGTGGAAGATATAGGGGGAATGTCAGAGGTAGGTTCTTTACCCAGAGAGTAGTGGGGGCATGGAATGCACTGCCTGTGGAAGTAGTTGAGTCGGAAACATTAGGGACCTTCAAGCAGCTATTGGATAGGTACATGGATTACGGTAAAATGATATAGTGTAGATTTATTTGTTCTTAAGGGCAGCACGGTAGCATTGTGGATAGTACAATTGCTTCACAGCTCCAAGGTCCCAGGTTTGATTCCCAGCTTGGGTCGCTGTCTGTGCGGAGTCTGCACGTCCTCCCCGTGTGTGCGTGGGTTTCCCCCGGGTGCTCCGGTTTCCCCCCACAAGTCCAAAGATGTGCAGGTCAGGTGGATTGGCCATGATAAATCGCCCTTAGTGTCCAAAAGTGCCCTTAGTGTTGGGTGGAGGTGTTGACCTTGGGTAGGGTGCTCTTTCCAAGAGCCGGTGCAGACTCAATGGGCAGAATGGCCTCCTTCTGCACTGTAAATTCTATGATAATCTATGATTAATCTGGGACAAAGGTTCGGCACAACATCGTGGGCCGAAGGGCCTGTTCTGTGCTGTATTTTTCTATGTTCTATGTTCTAGATAGGTAGAGATTTTGGATTGGTGCAAAATTAACAGGGTTGTTTTGGTAGGGGATTCCCCTATATTGACTGGGACTCACTTAGTGCTAGGGGCTTGGATGGGGCAGGGTTTGTAAGGTGTATCTGGGAAGGCTTCTTGATGCAATATGGAGATAGTCCAACTCGGGAAGGGGCAGTACTGGACCTGGTATTGGGGAATGACCCTGGACAGGTGGTTGAGGTTTCAGTCGGGGAACATTTTGGAAATAGTGACCATAATACTGTACGTTTTAGGGTACTGTTGGATAGAGATGAGGGTAACCCTCGCGTTAGGGTGCTAAACTGGGGAAAGGCAATTTACGATAACATTAGACAGGAATTGAAGAATTTGGATTGGGTGGAGGGTAAATCAACATCGGACATGTGGGGGTCTTTCAAGCGACAGTTGATTAGGATTCAGGAAAGTCACGTTTTCTTGAGGGAACGAAGGATAAGTCTGGGAAGTTTAGGGAGCCTTGGATAACGAGGGATATTGTGAACCTCGTCAAAAAGGAAAAGGAGGCTTTTGTACGGTCCGGAAGGGTGGGGACAGTCGAAACGCTTCAGGCGTATAACGAAAGTAGGAAGGTACTGAAGCGGGACATTAGGGGGGCTAGGAGGGGGTCATGAAATGTCCTTGGCAAGTAGGATTAAGGTGAATGCCAAAGATTTTTATTCACATGTAAAAAGCTAGAGGGTGGCCAGGGAAAGGATTGGAGCAATTAAGGACAGTTGGGGGAATAGCTAATGTGGTAGCAGGGATAATCCTGGAAACTATAGGCTGGGGAGCCTCACGTCGGGAGTGGGTAAATTACTGGAGAGAATTTATACCCCTTTGGAAACAAATGGACTCATTAGCGAGAGACAGCATGGTTTTGTGAATGGGAGGTCGTGCCTCACAAATTTGATCGAGTTTTCTGAGGAGGTGACAAAGATGATTATGGGGAGGGCGGTGGATGTTGTTTACATGGACTTCAGTAGAGGCTTTGACAAGGTGCCTCATGGCAGACTGGTACAAAAGGAAGAAGTCACACGGGATCAGCGGTGAGGCGGTAAGATGGAGACAGAACTGGCTCGGTCACGGAAGGCAGAGGGTAGCAGTCGAAGGGCAGTTTTCTGAATGGAAGGTTGTGACTAGCGGTGTTCCACGGGGATCGGTGCTGGGGGCCTCTGTTGTTTGCGGTGTACATAAACGATTCTGAGCAGTAAGCTGGCCTGCTTGGTAAGTTGGCGGATGACACCAAGGTTGGTCGAGTGGCAGATCGTGTCGAGGACTGTCAGAGGATACAACAGGACATAGATAGATTGGAGACTTGGGCAGAGAAATGGCAAATGCAGTTTAATACGGACAAATGTGAGGTAATGCATTTTGGTCGGTCTAACATAGAGGGGAAATATACCGCAAATGGTTAAACTCTTAGTTCCGTGCCCGTCCACCTTTCACCCCACAGTCCACCTCCTGCCCCCCCCCCCCCCAGCCAGCGGCACCACTGTCAGTACACTCCGGCGACGTTGGACATTTTCCGGACCCCCTCTCCCTCTCCCTCAGCAGCCACCGTGCCTGTTCCCTGATTTTAAATATCGTCCGTGAACCTCGCCGTGGGGAGTTTCTCCCGGTGGAGGCGTAGAATCGCGCCGGCTCCAGGAGGAGGCCGGGTCAGGCCCGCGAATGGCAGCAGCGTTTACTGGACGTGGGGAGCGGAATGCACCGACGCTGTTGCCGAGGCAGTGGAGCTCGGCGTTCTGTCAGGGGCCCGCCGCCCGCCACGGTTCTGGCCCCACGGCCGATTCTGCACCCAATCACCTTTCCCAATTTCACCGCGCGGAGAATCCCGCCCTCTCTCTCTCTCTCTCTCCACAACCTGCCTTCTTCTCTACGTCTCTCTGTCTCTCTCTGTCTCTCTCTCTCTCTCTCTCTCTGTCTCTCTGTCTCAGTCTCTCTGTGTCACTCTCTCTCTCCACAACCTGTCTTCTTCTCTACGTCTCTCTGTCTCTCTCTGTCTTTCTCTCTCTGTCTCTCTCTCTGTCTCACTCCTCCTCCCTCTTCCCCTCTCAGTCTCTCTCTCTCTGTCTCTCTCTCGCTCCCTCTCTCTGTCTCTCTCTCTCTCTCTGTCTGTCCCACAACCCCTCCCTCTTCCCCACTCTCTCTCTCTGTCTCTCTCTGTCCCTTTCTCTGTGTAGCGCACAAAGACTCCGTGAGACGAATAGAGTGAAGTCGATGAGGCTTTATTAAGCGTGTCTGTTCCCCCGCAGCTCGATAGTAAACTGGCCTGCGGGGGAAGAATCCGGTTCTTATACTCCGCCTTCAGGGCGGAGCTAGAGGTCAACGGCCAACCAGGACCCGGGATCTGTCAGCCAATGACATTAGGGCTTCCAGTCCCACATGACCCCCAATACATACTACCACATTCACCCCTTGTCAAAAATGAACCCGGCGGGGTGATGCTTCGTATGGTGGTAAGTGTTTACAGG